>NC_069500.1:938250995-938488495 GCF_027579735.1 Bombina bombina
CCCAATTAAAATGTATGTTACTGCCCTGGAAAAAAACTAACAAGTTATTCAAACCTGATGGCGTTTAACCAAGTTTGCAAACCCGACCTGAAATATTTATATTTCACATTCCAATGTTCTTCACATAGAAGAATATGTTCTATTTATTCATAATTAAATGCACATTTTCTGCTAATCCAATAAACCCCATTTCACTACTGAAATATTACTGTGTCCTTCAGTTATTTGATAGATCAAAATGAAATTGCTGATCCAAACACCCAATTATTTATAAATGAAAATTGTCATGGGTGCCTAAACTTTTGCATACAACTGTATATATGATGTTTTTTTTGGTAAAATATATATATATACCTAAATATAGCTATAGATATATACAGATAGGAATATCTATTTAGAAGTACTATTAACATATTCCCTTAAGTGAAAAACATTTGCATGTAAAATATTTACAGTAAATACACAGTTAAACACTTTATTAAATATGAATATTGCATAAATATGGTTTTACATGTTGTTATCTACTTGACTGCAAATGACTCCAATGCACTTTTAATAAATGTCTATATGAATACAGTCACAAGAATAAATGCGGCTCCAGAAAGAGCCAAATCCCACGCGTGACTCTCTTCTTTTGCATTCGGATCCTCATGAAGATCCAATGCACAGCCCTAATTTTAATCATTTCGGGTGAATTTAGACTTTAACAACCCTTTAAACAGTATGTGGAACCTATATAAATTAATAAGAGGGAAAGCCCATATTATACATCATGTTAATAACAATTTTAAATGTTTAAATATATTTTAATTACACTATTTCAATATAAAAATATTTTTATATAGCATAGAATGGCCTTTTTTAAATTCTGTGGAGAAAAGTGTTCCTTATGTTCCTTTAAAAACAATTGTAAAACCAAGTTGCATATAATTTCCCAAATTCCCTTCCTGTGTGCTGAGGATTTCTATGGGAATACATCGAGCCCCGGAGGAATGCCTATGAGAGGAGGGTCCAATGACCTCACTCTAGGGATAGGGGCGTGGTTACGTGAGCCGTTGCTCACTCGTTGGTTAGCTGAGCAGGAGCAAAGACCTGTGAAGAGAAGCGTCCCTACTCTACTCACCATGGCGGATTTCCAGAAGATTCTTTCTACAGTCCAGGAGCTGTTGTCTTCGAAGGGCGAGGAGTGGATCCGGAGGCAGCTTGCTGTTGATGAAGACGTTGTAACCGTAGGTGCAGTTACGGCGAGCGGTGAAGTATCCATTCCGGTGCGCAGATCCTGTCCGCCAGAGAGGCTGAGTCCATCCACTGTGAAGAGGCCGGAGTCCGAGAGCCGGAGGAGGAAGCCGGTGAAGTCGTCAGCAGGAGGATCCGGTCAGCGGGTGGCGTCGGAGAAGAAAGGCGGAGCTGTTGGACGTCGGACAGGAACCGAAATCTTCAGCAGGCTGGACGAGTCGCGGTTTCTTCAAGGAGAGACTGCAGCAGGTAATCCTTCTTCTTTTTCAGGTGCCGGTGTCTCGTTCGGTGAAGAGGTGGAGTCGGACGAAGCAGAAATGGCGGCTGGTGAAGAAGATTCTGATGAGGAGCGTCACGTAAGTATATTGGCGCCAATTCCGGATATTACGGCCTTACCAGGCCCAAGCAACGCAGGATATCAGGAGGTTTAACGGCCACTAGGCCTGGGGGGTATGCATAGCGGAAGTCTTAAGACTAACCAGGGGACATTAATTTTATCTGGTGGTGCCGGAGATGGGTGTGTGGTTAATGACAGTGGCCAGGAGAGGTTTACGGCCGTTGAGCCAGGCAATTCATACACCGGCTCGAATGTGCGTGGATATATTAGAGCTACTAATCTGGATAGGCCTGTAACGGCTATTAAGCCTAAGAACACGAAGGGCAATATGGAGTCTTCAACTCAGGACAGGAATAGTACGGCTAATAAGCCAAGGGGTAATTTAGAGCCTAGGTTAGAAGTAGGCTCTAATTCAGCTTCAGGTGGAACAGGGAGAAAAGCAGTTGCAAAAAGGAAGCACTGCAATACAGGTTTAGGAGCTGAAAACACTGATTTTAGGCCAGGTAGTGCAGAAAGGTGGGAGAGTTTCAGAGAAGGTGCTAGCAGTAGGGAGGATTATTTGAGGGGGAGTAAAGGCATTAATAGAGCAAGTGACAAGGATGTTAGGGAGGCTGCCTCTAGGCAGGCTAATGTTTCTTTTTCCTCAGATTCTGTGCATTCTAGATACATGTCTGCAGGCCGGAGCAGTGACACTCTTCCTTCTAGGATGCAGGAAGATGCAGATTAGTTGTGGATTGATGAGCATTATAGTGACTTCGGTGAGGATGAGGAGCAAACGGCTATATCCGGACCAGTGTCTACGGAACAGGTAAGGGGTTTGGAGGTTTTATCGCAATTAATTAGGGCATTAGTTCCTGAAAGTGGTATTTCTATGGGTAATATGTTAGGAAGTATGTTAGGGGTTGAATCAGTGGTTAGGAAAGATATGGGGAGTGTTCATTCTAGAAGGGGCTCCGGGGAGGTCAGTGGTAGTCATAATGTTAGAGGGTTAGCTAACAGGGATTACGCATCCTCTCAGCCTCAGGTAGTCCAAGTTGAAAGAAAAAGACAAGAGGACAGTTCTAGGATTCAAGTGTCATGGCGGCGAGAGAGATCCCGTTCGCCTATTAGCTTCAGGAAAAATCAGGATACAGGTGAATCTTCAGTATGGGGATCTCTGGATAGACAGTCAAAGGAGCGAGGGAGACCCAGAAGGTCTAGGACTCCTGTAAAAAGGAGGTATAGAGAAAGAGAAAGCCAGAGGCAAGGCAGCAAGTCAGCACGACAGGAAGCAAGGAGTGATACGGTCATTGCAAGGGTGTCTCCTGTAGTGACTAATAATGCAGGTGAGAGTACAAGTATAGTTGCTGTTCCTGATGTGAGTGTCTCTGATGCAAGGTATGACTTGATGCTAAAATGTTTGAAAGATTTAGTTTCTCAGTTGGAAAATAGCGGTACGTCTAGTGTTGTTGGCCCTTCTGGCCTGGTGGGGGTGTGGGTTTCTCAGAATGTGTCGTCTGGGGGTGGTCCCCTGGAACAGGCTGTTTCTGTGATTTCAGCGAGTGAGAGCATGGTTGGGCATTCGAAAGTATCTGATCAGGCTTTTAGGCGCCCATGTTTATGTTCTGTTGGTCCTCTGGGGATTCACTTAGCTAAAGAGGTAAAAGAAAAGATTTGGAAGAGGGAGTTTATTGAAATATTTTCCCTGCTTCCGGTTGACCAGGTGTTTGATGTTAAAGATGATTCTAGAAGCGAGTTGGTTAAGAAAGAGGAGGAGGAGGAACGTAAAAAGAAATTTAGGAAATTGCCAAAAACATTGTCTAACTGGTCAACTGCGTTTTGTATTTTGGCAAGTATAATTGGTGAGAAGAACCCAGTGCTTGTCATACCTATGGAGGTCTTGCGTGGTTGAAGTATGACGAGCAGTTCCGTCAGCGTTTGGCTGTTTGGCCTGAGATGAGATGGGACGACAGGGACATGGGTATATGGTTGGAGTTCATGACTCCATTAAGGTCGGGTCAGCCCTTTCGTGGTTCGGGGGGAGGAAGCAATGCCCCCTCTATGGCATCATCAGCAGTGGC
Organism: Bombina bombina; assembly: GCF_027579735.1. Classification (NCBI taxonomy): domain Eukaryota; kingdom Metazoa; phylum Chordata; class Amphibia; order Anura; family Bombinatoridae; genus Bombina; species Bombina bombina. The sequence goes on from NC_069500.1 coordinate 938,254,629, forward strand.
CTTTAGGAAAGGGCTTTGTTTCCAATTTAATGAAGGGGCCTGTAAATTTGGGACAGCTTGTAAATACAAGCATGAATGTTCCTTTTGTGGAGGAATCCACTCAAGTGCAAAGTGTTTCAAGAAAGGTAAATCTTTCACAAAAGGAGATAATGTTGTTCAAAGCCAGGACGCCAGTGAAAGTCGAAAAGATGGCGCCGTGGTTAAAATTGTACGGTAGAAGAAAGGTTAAGCAGCTTGATTCGGAGATTTTGTTGAAGGTTTTTTCTGATGGTTTTTATATCCCCTTTTATGAGGGGATTGTATCTGTTTTTGCTGGGAACTTGAAGTCTGCATTGGATTTTCCTGAAGTGGTGGTGTCAAAGATTCAGAAGGAAATATCTTTGGGTAGGATGGCGGGCCCTTTTTCTGTCCCTCCTTTTAAGAATTTAAGAGTTTCTCCTTTGGGCGTTGTTCCCAAGAAAGATCCAAATCAATTTAGATTGATTCATCATTTGTCCTTCCCGAAAGGTTTTTCGGTTAATGATGGGATTGATCCAGAGTTATCTGCAGTCAGATACGTGTCTTTTGATAAGGCTTTAGATTTGGTTCGGGAAGCAGGTCCTAACGCCTTGTTGGCGAAAGTGGATATTGAGTCGGCATTTAGGCTTTTACCTGTTCACCCTTCTTGTCATCACTTATTGTGTTGTTTTGTTGACGGCTTTTATTTTGTGGACTTATGTTTGCCTATGGGCTGTTCCATTTCCTGTTCTTATTTTGAAAAATTTAGTTGTTTCATAGAATGGGTAGTCAAACAGATCTCGGGTTTGTCATCTGTCATTCATTATTTGGATGATTTTCTTTTTGTGGGTCCTGAAGGGCTTAATTCATGCCAAATTCTGATGGATTCTTTTATGTCGGTAGCTAGGGATTTTGGGATCCCTGTTGCTAGTGAAAAATCTGAAGGCCCTGCTTCTGTGATTAGTTTTCTGGGCATCTGTATTGATGCTGTTTCCATGGAATGTAGACTTCCCTTGGAAAAAATTCAGGATTTGGTGTCTTCAATTGATACGGCCCTTTCAAGGAAAAAGCTTTCCTTAAGGGAAATTCAGTCTTTAGTTGGTAAGCTGAATTTTGCTTGTAAAATCATTCCGGTTGGAAGAATTTTTTGCAGACGATTATCTTTATCTATGGTGGGAGTTAAAATTCCCCACTTTAGGATTCATTTGTCCGTACAAGTAAAGGAAGATTTGAAAGTGTGGAAGGCTTTCCTAAAGGATTTTAATGGTAAATCCTTAATTCAAGCTCCAGAGATTTTATGTAGTAAGCTTCATTTATTCACTGATGCTTCGGGGGCGCATGGCTTTGGAGCCCTATTTGGGAAAAAATGGTGCGCTGGTGCTTGGCCTGAGTATTGGCCGTCTGCGGGTTTAACAAAAAACCTTGTATTTCTGGAATTATTTCCGCTGGTGGTAGCTTTAAAAATTTGGGGTTTCGAATTTGAGAATAGAAAAGCGTTTTTTCATTCTGATAACATGGGGGTTGTTTTTGCTATCAACCGCCTATCATCCAGTTCTAAGCCAGTGATTGGGTTGCTCAGGATGTTTGTCTTTGAATGTATGAAGCATAATGTCTATTTCAGAGCTATTCATGTTCCTGGAAAAGAGAATGTGGGGGCTGACACTTTTTCTCGTTTTCAGTAGTGGAGATTCCGGGAGGCAGTGCCAGATGTGGAAGGGATTGGTTCTCCTTGCCCGGAAGAAATGTGATACCTGAACTTCCTAGACTGTTGAGGTCGGTGAGGGGAGCCTTAGCTCCTAATACTTGGAAGGCTTATCTATCTGTGTGGGAGCAGTGGTTTAATAAAATAGCTGTTTTTGATGGAAATAAGGAGGAGTTTTTGTTATTGGATATGATTGAGGAATGGAGAGAGAGGAATATGTCTAAGTCTATGGTTCAGAGGAATATGGCAGCATTATCCTTCTTGTTTAACCTCTTAGGTTGGGTCGATTTGTCAAATAAATTTTGTGTGCGAATGGCTGTGAGAAGACTAATTAGGGGTAAGCTTTCTGTAGATAATAGGAGGCCCTTGGTTTTTTCGGTGTTGGTTAGGCTTGTTAATGTTCTTCCTGTGATTTGTTTTTCCCAATTTGAAGTTCTTTTATTTAGAGTTGCCTTTTTGATAGCTTTTTTCAGGGCTTTTAGGATTTCAGAGTTGGTTTCTTCTAATCGCTGGAGTTGTGGTGGTTTGTATTATAAAGATGTGGTGTTGAATCCGCATGAGGTGCTTTTATGGTTGAGAAAATAAAAGACTGACCAAACTGGAAAAGGTTGTTGGATTTGCTTGAAAGAAATTGGGGGTTGGTGCTGCCCGGTTACGGCAGTTAGGGATTTTCTATCTGTCAGAAAATGTATTGATGGTATTCCGTTAGTTCATGAAGACGGGACCTTTTTATCTCGCTTTCAATTTGAATCAGTTTTAAAGAAAGCGTTAAAAGCAATTGGTTTGGATAGTAGTGAATTCGGTTGTCATTCATTTAGAATTGGGGCAGCAACTGAAGCTAGTATTTCTGGATTGAATGTTGGTACAGTGAAAAAGATTGGGAGATGGAGATCTGATTGCTTTGGGTTATATGTTAGACCTGAGCTTGTTGATAAGTTATAGTTAGTTTTTATTTTTTGACAGGTCCCATTCATTGTTGGATCGTTGGACATTCTTACACATACTGGGCAAGAAAAGAGGCAGCAGTAAGAGAATCAGGGTTGCAGCTTAGCTGTGCTTCTGAGGAGATATTAATCAAATGGTTTGGTATTAGGGGTATGAAGTGGGACCAGCTATTAGTTAAAGTTATTAGTTGGGCTAGACTTTTTCATCCACCTGACATTTTAATCATTCATGCAGGGGGTAATGATCTGGGGTTTATGGCTCAAAAATGCCTTATCGATATTATTAAAAGGGATATTGTTAGATTGAAGGAATTATTTCCTGACATAATGATTATATGGTCCGACATTGAGTGCAGATTATCTTGGAGGTCTGCTTGGGACTTCAAAAGATTGGACTCATCTCGTAAAATGGTTAATCAGACTATTACAAGTTTTGTGGCCAAATTGGGGGATTTTGGTGTCAGGCATGTGGAGTTTGAAGGAGAGTCTGGAAGCTGTTTCTTTTTGAAAGATGGTGTGCATCTTAACAAAATCGGTCTACATCTCTTTAATTTCAACATGAGCAAAGGGGTAAAAAAGGCCTTAGCCCTGTGGGTTGGTGCTCGAAGGGCTTTCGAGCAGTGGCGGGGTGCTAGCCGCTAAGTTTATATATAATTATTCTGGGTACCTCCTCAGGTATGGGGAGAGGTTAAGGATGTGGGCGTGCCTGGCGGAGCGCCAGTGGAAGGCACGTTATTTTAATTTGGCAAGCACCTTTTAATGTTAATGTTGTTTAATAAAGTTTTATTTCTATTAATTTAAATAATAAATGCGGGCTGCTGCCTTTTCCCCCCAATTGGTGTGTCTGTGTCTTTATTTATTATAATATTGCCTAGATGTGTGGTCAGTCGAGCCCCGGAGGAATGCCTATGAGAGGAGGGGCCAATGACCTCACTCTAGGCATAGGGGCGTGGTTACGTGAGCCGTTGCTCACTCGTTGGTTAGCTGAGCAGGAGCGAAGACCTGTCTAGAGAAGCGCCCTCCCTCCCCCTTTTTGGTAAGTGGTTGTCGCAGCTGTTGCGGGGTGCTAGCCGCTAAGTTTATATATAATTATTCTGGGTACCTCCTCAGGTAAGGGCAGAGGTTAAGGATGTGGGCGTGCCTGGCGGAGCGCCAGTGAAAGGCACGTTATTTTAATTTGGCAAAAACCTTTTAATGTTAATGTTGTTTAATAAAGTTTTATTTCAATTAATTTAAATAATAAATGTGGGCTGCGGCCTTTTTCCCCCAATTGGTGTGTCTGTGTCTTTATTTATTATAATATTGCCTAGATGTGTGGTCAAAGTCACTGCACTTGTCTTGCAAATTATTTTGTTTGTTTTTACTGTTTTTTTAATGTCTTGTTTTTACCACAAGATGGCAATATGGTACAATACCTTATTAGACAATCAGTACATTGCTTGCAGAAACATTTTCAAATATCCAACATTGTTTTTAGAGGTGAATACTCAATTTGAGGAAAACTGATTATGTATTCTGTGCAAAATGTTTCACTTTCAACAAAAATAAAAGTATCATATTTAATAAACTTATATATTTTTGGATGGAGAAATGGAGTAACAGATATGGATTTGTAAAGGTAAAAAAGGATGAATGTGTATTTTAAAAGAAAAGCCTTTCCTTTGCATATATACAAAGCAGTTACCCCCTTTCTGCTCAACCGTAAGCTTGTGTACATGCATACACTATAGTTAACCAGTTCATGCCTCACTGCTATTAAAGGGACCGTCTACATGGTATTCACACGCACCTTAAATGTTGTACTGCGTACACCCCACACCATACGGTGCCACTTCATACAGGGCAAAAGTGAATACAGTATCCTAGGGAAACTTTCTTTATTTGGCCGTTTTAATCTGGCCGCCAAACTCCTTCTCCCTCCTTCTTCCTCCTTCTTGTGGGTTTGGTATTAATCGCTCCAGGCAGTGTGCGTGACTGGATTACATGAGACACCCGCTCAGACTCATTGCGTATTTGCGAAATTACGGGTGGGCGCCATCAATTTTACAAGTGAGAGCTTGATCATTGGATGCTGCTACACAATAGACGTGCCCACGGATTCTCTAGAAGGAGTTATGCTGCCATATTATAACAGCTGAAAACTATCTAAAGCTACTAACCTCTGCAAAGGTGTTAAACACATAGTTAAAGTCCTGCTCAAGAGCTGCAACACATTGGAGCTCATGAGCAGGAGATGGCCGGTGATTGGTCTCTTACAGAATTTAAGAAAGCCAAAGCTTAGAGTGAGAGTTGTTTATCTCACTGGGAGTAGTGTGAACGATCTGGATTTCTTTCCATTGGATTTTTATAGTTGTAGCAGATTTTTCAAGGTCACTAGAGATAATGTAAATTGCTATAACAAACATTTAGAATTTAGTCCCTTTTAAACATTTGATTTATTTACTCAAAAAATATTGCACCTACTAAAATAAAAACTAGGCAGTGAATCTAATAGCAGAAAAAGAGAGATGTACAAGAGAGAAAGAGAGAGAATATGAAGAACAGAATGCATACAAAAATATAAGCTTAGCATAAATCAGGGACACATCAGCTGATTCCCCATACACATCTATAAAATACAGACATTAGCCAGGAAATGTAACTGCTTCCATTGCAAAACTAAATGATGATTGGCTACTGCAAATGTAAGAAAAGTAAACCCTTATTCTTTCATAGACAAACCTAAATTGAATAATGAATTGATGTCTCTGAAATAAATGGAATATTCAGTTTAGCTTATGATTCTCCTGAGTTAATATAGATTAGCCGGGTTAAGTGCGGTGTTATCCCAAACAGAGAATATTCCCATTTGTATCTTAAACAGACCAGTGCTAACTTGCTTTTCCAGGTCCCTTAAACCTACACATATAATAATAATAATTAAACCGTATGGATGGCGTTACAAGCGATTGCTTACTTGTAGATGCATGTACAGTATGTTAATAAAATACATTTGGGTACAAATATATGGAAGCTTTGTGGCTTTGTTATGAAAACATTTGTGTTTAATGTGATTTCATTCATACAATACGTTGTTTTGGTTCTTAGTTTAGCATATCATGGTCCTAGGGAGTATTTAGTTTATATCGAATTTAAGATTGTATTTAGTTTTTTTGTATTTAGTATTAATTGAGGCTGATAATTGAAATTTACTTAGAGGGACAGTATACTGTTTCCATTGACTTGTAATACCAGCTTCATAGTATAAATATATGGAAAATTGTTCCCTTAGGTTTATTTTTATATATAAAAATAGCTGCTTCTGTTCATTGAATCCATAACCCAATGAAATTGGCTGAACTTCCAGGGAGAGGAGACCTCATTAGTTTAAAGGGGCATGAAACCCAAAATCTTTCTTTCATGATCCAGATAGAGAATACAATTTTAAACAACTTTCCAATTTACTTCTATTATTTCATGTGCTTCTTTCTCGTGTTATCCTTTGCTGAAAGGTTTATCTAGGTAAACTCAGGAGCAGCAAAGAACCTAGGTTCTAGCTCTTGATTGGTGGCTTCAGCTATATAATGATTGTCATTGGCTCACCCATGTGTTCAGTTAGAAACCAGTAGTGCATTGCTGCCCCTTCAACAAATGATACCAAGAGAATGAAACAAATTAGATAATAGAAGTAAATAAGAAAGTTGTTTAAAATTATATGTTCTAACTAAATCATGAAAGAAAATGTTTGGGTTTCATGTCCCTTTAAGTCTATATTATTCACACAAAATATCCATAGTAAAAACAATATTTAGGGCCTGATTTTCCAAAGATCTCCAGGTCTGCTGAGAAATGCTCATCCCAGTCTTGCCAATATCAAAATGTTATAAAAAAAAAAGTGGGCTGACTCTCGTTTTACAGACAAATTCTAAATCTATTCAAATCACTTATATTTATTTTAATAAAAAAATGTAGAACCATGAAATACTTTATTTTAATTAGTTTTACATGTGTTTTTCTATACTTTTATTGTACCCTAACACTTCAATTCAGGTCTCCAGTCATGCTAACTTTTTAAAAAAGAGCCACACTCTCATTCTTTGTTATTTTTTATTTATTTTTTACCGCAGAGTTGTAATACCAGATTGTGTGATATTCTTAGCGCAGGGTTGAGAAATGGAAAGCGCATCCTGCCATATTACACTATTTTACAGTATACTACCTATGTATAATACAATGTACACACATGTACAATATACCCACAATCCCCCAGCTCAAATAGGTTTATTATTCATGTACAAGTTTTACTATTGTATTGCAACAAAAGAATTTCAGTTCACACATCACATTACACCTTCTCTGCACATGGCGATACTGCTTTGAACAGAACCATCGCCTCCCTCAGTGAAGCTTAGTAAAACACCTCCCGGCAAGACTAACCTCTAACAGTTATTTAATCCCTTTAGAACATTTCACCTGCAATCTCTATTGCAATGGGGATGCCTTTATAACATAACCGTTTTGTGACAATCGTTTTTGCATCAGACCCCAGAGACAACATTAACATTTTAGTACCTCTCTGTTCAACCCCCACTTTGAAGGTGATTTATTTATAAACATTTTTGCTTACATAGCTTTTCTTTAACCATTGCTCAATTATTGAAATTGCTACTATTGGTGGTAATAAAACAGGTAAAACCAGCTATTTCAAATGTTTGCAAAATCAAGACTAAAAAATACACTCTAGTAGGTAAAATGTCCACAATGAAGATAATGTCCACAGCGCTCCAAGTACAAAATCTTTATTTAGGACTTTAAAATTTCAGCTATATCAGCTGATATTTTAAAGTCCTAAATATATTGGAACTCCGGACAATCTTCAATGCCTTGAATGCTTGGCCCCTTCTGGGTTTGTCCCAGTTTATCAGATTCCAATCAGACAATATAACCTTGGTTGCCTACATCAGCCATCAGGAGGGAACGAGAAGCCCCTTGGCGATGAGAGAAGTATCTCAGATGCTACAGTGGCCGGAGACTCACTGATGTATGCGGTCAGCGATCCACATTCTGGGTGTGGACAACTGGGAAGCGGACTTCCTCAGTAGGCAATCCTTATATTGGATCTCATGGCATTCCGCTTCAATACCAAGCTACCCAAGTACAGGTCGAGGTTGAGGGATCCTCAGGCGGAACTGATAGATGCCCTATCAGTACCATGGAGGTTCAGACTCTTAAATATTTTTCCTCCATTATCGCTTCTCCCTCATGTGGTGGCTCGCATCAAGCAGGAGCTCGCATCAGTGATTCTGATTGCTCCATTGTGGCCGCAAAGGATGTGGTTTGCGGATCTGGCGGGGATGTCCTCATCTCCTCAGTGGAGTATACCTTGTCCCAGAGATCTGCTGATACAGAGTCCCTTCGTTAATCAAAATCTAGATTCTATGAGGCTGACTGCGTGGAGATTGTAAGCCAGTTACTCATCGTATTTACCGTAAAGTATGGAGGACTTACTTTTACTGGTGTGAAGAGTGTGGCTTTTCCTGGAATAAGGTTAAGATTGCCAGAATGTTATCTTTTCTCCAGGATGGACTGAAGAAGGGTCTATCTGCTAGTTCCCTGAAGGGACAGATATCGGCCCTGTCGGTGTTACTGCACAAGAGATTGGCTGAGCTTCCGGATGTGCAGTCCTTTGTTAAGGCTCTGACTAGGATCAGACCTGTGTGCAGATCTGGGACTCCGCCTTGGAGCCTCAATCTTGTTCTTAGTGTTTTGCAGCAGGCCCCGTTTGAACCTATGCATACTGTTGACATTAAATTGTTATCTTGGAAGGTTCTTTTTTGTTGGCTATTGCCTCTGCGCACAAAGTTTCTGATTTCTGCTTTGCAATGTGAGCCCCCCCCCCCATCTTGTTTTCCATGCTGATAAGGCAGTTTTACGTACTAAATTAGGGTTCCTCCCTAAGGTGGTGTCAAATTGTAACATTAATGAAGAAATTGTTGTTCTTTGTGTCCTAATCCTTCTTCAGCGAAGGAACGCTTGCTTTACAATCTAGATGTGGTTTGTGCCTTGAAGTTCTATCTTCAGACTACTAAGCAATTCAGACAGACAATCTTTCTCTTTGTTTGTCATCTATACGGGGAAGCGTAAGGGGCAGAAGGCTACTACTTCCCTATTTTTCTGGTAGAGGAGTGTCATCCGCTTAACTTATGAGACAGCGGGGCGACAGCCTCCTGAGAGGATGAATAACTCATTCGACTAGAACAATGGATTCCTCCTGGGCTTTTAAGAACAAAGCCTCTATGGATCAAATTTGTAAGGCGGCTACCTGGTCCTCTTTACACATTTTTTCTAAATGTGTTTGATTCGGCTGAAGCAGCTTTCAGAAAAATTTTGCAGGCTGTGTTGCCCTCAGAATAGGGTCCGCCTCTTTTTTGTTCCCTTCCGTTATTCCTTCAGTGTCCTCTGGAGCTTGGGTATAGTTTTCCCAACAGTAAGGAATAAAGTCGTGGAAGGAAAACATAATTTATGCTTACCAGATAAATTCCTTTCCTTCTTGGCAGGGAGAGTCCAGAACCCCACCCGTAATTTATTTTTGATGGGCGGCTCCTTTTTTATATTATTTCTTCTGGATATTCAAAAGCTCTCTGCTCAGGTGAGATGATCTGTGTTGTCTCATAAGCACAGAGAGGTCCCTAAAATAATGTTAGAAACACAAATTTTAATTTAAAAGATAATTATCTCACTATGCAGAATTCTTGATGTTAAGGAGAGACTCCTACATTGCAATATAATCCCAAAAGATTTAGCATGATTTGTAAAAACTCGCCACCATAGAGAGAAATCATGCAAAATCTTTGGGATTTTTTAGACCTTGTATTGTAATGAAGGAGTCTCTGTTTCACATAAATAATACTACATAGCAACAAAAACATTTCTCAAGATAAAATTGTGTTTCTAAATTAATTTTTAAGGGCCTCACCTTACCGACGAGACTTCTTAGATCATTTCATCTGAATGGCGATATTTTCAAAATAAGGCCCTCTGTGACAGCTTTTTTTGTGCATGGTCACATGGAGCAAATCTAGATATGATCCTAGTATTTCAAACATTGGGGACAATTTATTAAAGTGCGGACAGTCATGATACGATGTAGCGTATCACGTCCGCCGCACATCGATAAATGCCGACAGCATTTATCATTGCACAAACAGTTCTTGTGAACTGCTTGTGCAATTCCGCCCCCTGCAGATTCATGGCCAATTGGCCACTAGCAGGGGGTGTCAATCAGCCCGATCATATACAATCGGGCGGATTGATGTCCTCAGCCTCAGAGCAGTCTTACAAGTTGTGGAGCAGCCGTCTTTAGACCGCTGCTTCATAACTACTGTTTCCGGTGAGCCTGAAGACTCGCTTGGAAACAGGGGCATCAAGCTCCATTCGGAGCTTGATAATTCGGCCCCATTGTGTCTGATTTGTCAGCTTACAGTGGTTTGTATTTTGTATTTATTGTCATTGCTGACACGACACAAGGCACTTCTGACTCTTAGATATCGGAAATATGCTAAAATATGCAACATATGCCCATGTACAATAAAAAACATTCACTGAAAAAATATGGATTTTACTACAAGCATTTGGCAAATACAGGTGTCTTTCAAGATTGTTTGCAATCAAAACTGCAATGTACAGATGTACATTTCAGTTTTGGCTGGAATTTCCCTTTAAAGGGACATAAAAATCAATTTTTTCATGATTCATACAGAGCAAACCATTTCAAACAACTTTCCAATTTAGTTCTATTATCTAATTTTCTTTATTCTCTTTGTATCTTTTGTTAAAAAGCATACCTAGGTAGGCTCAAGAGCAGCACTACTGAGAGCTAGCTACTTATGGGTGTTTGCACATAAACGCCCCTTTTCATTGGCTCACCCGATGTGTTCAGCTAGCTCCCGGTAGTGCATTGCTGCTTCTTCAGTTAATAATACCAAGTAAATAAAACAAATGTGGTAAACTGGAAAAATTGTATGCTCTATCTGAATCATCAAAGAATAATTTTGGGTTTCATGTCCTTAAAGCCTAGAAATCAATGTTACTTTTTATTTTTATATAGTTTTTTTTGAGTTTAAAGAAAATGAACAATTACACATTTCAAACAACAAGATAAATAATTAACATGACTTGTAGAATATGTTCAGTTACTGAGGAGGACGGCGTTAGCCGTCAAAAGCAGCGTTAAAGGGACAGTATACACTCATTTTCATATAACTGCATGTAACAGACACTACTATAAAGAATAAGATGCACAGATACTGATATAAAAATCCAGTATAAAACTGTTTAAAAACTTACTTAGAAGCTGTCAGTTTGGCTTTGTTGAAAAGGTAGCTGGAAAGCCCACTGCAAGTGACAAATAAGACACTCCCCCCCTCCCCCTTCTTTTGCATATGAAAAGACCCTTTACACAAACAGGAGCAAGCTGGAGTAGGTAGTCGAGCGTATTCTCATAAAACTTTGGGGCTTGGTTAGGAGTCTGAAAATCAGAGCAATGTTATTTAAAAATAAGCAAAACTATACATTAATTTCAAAAAAATTTTTTATGGGCTATGTAAATAGATCATCTACAAAACATTTATGCAAAGAAAAAATGAGTGTATAATGTCCCTTTAAGGGGTCCTAACGCTGCTTTTTACCGCCCGCTGGTATTTAGAGTCAGGCAGGAAAGGGTCTACCGCTCACTTTCTTTCCGCGACTCGAGGCTACCGCAGATCCCCTTACGTCAATTGCGTATCCTATCTTTTCAATGGGATTTGCCTAATGCTGGTATTATGAGTCTTGGAAGAAGTGAGCGGTAGAGCCTCTACCGACAAGACTCCTACCGTCAAAAAAAGTCAGTAGTTAAGAGCTTTATGGGCTAACGCGGGAACATAAATCTCCTAACTACTGTGCTATAAAGTACACTAGCACCCATAAACTACCTATGAACCCCTAACCTAAACTGAGCCCCCACCCCCATCGCAAACCCTATAATACATTTTTTTAACCCCTAATCTGCCGCTCCGGACACCGCCGCAACCTACATTATCCCTATGAACCCCTAATCTGCTGCCCCTAACATCGCCGACACCTATATTATATTTATTACCCCCTAATCTGACCCCCCCCAACGTCGCCGCCACCTACCTACACTTATTAACAACTAATCTGCTGACCGGACCTCGCCGCCACTATAATAAATGTATTAACCCCTAAACCGCCGTACTCCCGCCTGGCAAACACTATAATACATTTTATTAACCCCTAATCTGCCCTCCCTAACATCGCTGCCACCTACCTACAAATATTAACCCCTAATCTGCCACCCCCACCGTCGCTGCTACTATAATAAAGTTATTAACCCCTAAACCTAAGTCTAACCCTAACCCTAACACCCCCCTAATTTAAATATAATTTAAATTAATCTAAATAAATTTACTATAATTAAATAAATTATTCCTATTTAAAACTAAATACTTACCTATAAAATAAACCCTAATATAGCTACAATATAACTATTAGTTTCATTGTAGCTATTTTAGGATTTATATTTATTTTACAGGCAACTTTGTATTTATTTTAACTAGGTACAATAGCTATTAAATAGTTAATAACTATTTAATAGCTACCTAGTTAAAATAATTACAAAATTACCTGTAAAATAAATCCTAACCTAAGTTACAAAGACACCTAACACTACACTATCAATAAATTAATTAAATAAATTACCTACAATTAGCTAAACTAAAATACAATTAAATAAACTAATCTATAATACAAAAAAACAAACACTAAATTACAGAAAATAAAAAAAAAATTACAAGACGTTTAAACTAATTACACCTAATCTAAGCCCCCTAATAAAATAAAAAAGCCCCCCAAAATAATATCCTATTCTAAACTACAAATTAATCAGCTCTTTTACCAGCCCTTAAAAGGGCCTTTTGCGGGGCATTGCCCCAAAGTAATCAGCTCTTTTTTTCTGTAAAAAAATATACAACCCCCCCAACATTAAAACCCACCACCCACATACCCCTACTCTAACCCACCCAAACCCCCCTTAAATAAACCTAACACTAACCCCCCTGAAGATCTCCCTACCTTGAGTCGTCTTCACCCAGCCGAGCTGAAGCAGAGCAACAAGAGGTCCTCCATCCGGTAGAAGTCTTCATCCAAGCGGGGCAAGAAGAGGTCCTCCATCCGGTAGAAGCCTTCATCCAAGCGGGGCAAGAAGAGGTCCTCCATCTGGTAGAAGTCTTCATCCAAGCGGGGTCTTCTATCTTCATCCATCCGGAGTGGAGTGGAGCCGTCTTCCATACAGCCGACGCGGAGCCATCCTCTTCAACCGACGGACTATCAGCCAATCGGAATTCGAGGGACGCCATCTTGGATGACGTCCCTTAAAGGAACCGTCATTCATCGTTAGTCCGTCGGTTGAAGAGGATGGCTCCGTGTCGGCTGTATGGAAGATGGCTCCGCTCCGCTCCGGATGGATGAAGATAGAAGTCCCCGCTTGGATGAAGACTTCTACCGGATGGAGGACCTCTTCTTGCCCCGCTTGGATGAAGACTTCTACCGGATGGAGGACCTCTTCTTGCCCCGCTTGTATGAAGACTCCTACCGGATGGAGGACCTCTTGTTGCTCCGCTTGGATGAAGAATTCGGCTTGGCTGGGTGAAGATGACTCAAGGTAGGGAGATCTTCAGGGGGTTAGTGTTAGGTTTATTTAAGGGGGTTTGGGTGGGTTAGAGTAGGGGTATGTGGGTGGTGGGTTTTAATGTTGGGGGGGTTGTATTTTTTTTTACAGGTAAAAGAGCTGATTACTTTGGGGCAATGCCCCACAAAAGGCCCTTTTAATGGCTGGTAAAAGAGCTGATTACTTTGTAATTTAGAATAGGGTAGGGCATTTTATTATTTTTGGGGGCTTTTTTATTTTATTAGGGGGCTTAGATTAGTTGTAATTAGTTTAAACTTCTTGTAAAAATTTTTTATTTTCTGTCATTTAGTGTTTGTTTTTTTTGTATTATAGATTAGTTTATTTAATTGTATTTTAGTTTAGCTAATTGTAGGTAATTTATTTAATTAATTTATTGATAGTGTAGTGTTAGGTGTATTTGTAACTTAGGTTAGGATTTATTTTACAGGTGATTTTGTAATTATTTTAACTAGGTAGCTTTTAAATAGTTATTAACTATTTAATAGCTATTGTACCTAGTTAAAATAAATACAAAGTTGCCTGTAAAATAAATATAAATCCTAAAATAGCTACAATGTAACTAGTAGTTATATTGTAGCTATATTAGGGTTTATTTTATAGGTAAGTATTTAGTTTTAAATAGGAATAATTTATTTAATTATAGTAAATTTATTTAGATTAATTTAAATTATATTTAAGTTAGGGGGGTGTTAGGGTTAGACTTAGGTTTAGGGGTTAATAACTTTTTTATAGTAGCGGCGACGGTGGGGGCGGCAGATTAGGGGTTAATATTTGTAGGTAGGTAGCGGCGATGTTAGGGAGGGCAGATTAGGGGTTAATAAAATGTATTATAGTGTTTGCGAGGCGGGAGTACGGCGGTTTAGGGGTTAATACATTTATTATAGTGGCGGCGATGTCCGGTCGGCAGATTAGGGGTTAATAAGTGTAGGTAGGTGGCGGCAAAGTTGGGGGGGGCAGATTAGGGGTTAATAAATATAATATAGGTGTTGGCGATGTTAGGGGCAGTAGATTAGGGGTTCATAGTTATAATGTAGGGGTTAATAAGTGTAAGATTAGGGGTGTTTAGACTCGGGGTTTATGTTAGGGTGTTAGGTGTAGACTTAGAAAGTGTTTCCCCATAGAAAACAATGGAGCTGCGTTAGGAGCTGAACGCTGCTTTTTTCAGCCAGCTCAGCCCCATTGTTTCCTATGGGGATATCGTACACGAGCACGTTTTTCCAGCTTACCGCTACTGTAGGCAACGCTGGTATTGAGGGTTGAAGTGGAGTTAAATTATGCTCAACGCTCACTTTTCTGAGGCTAACGCAGCCATTCAGACAACTCTAAGTACCAGCGTTGTCTTAAGGGTGCGCTGGGAAAAAAAAGCAGCGTTAGCACCGCGGGTCTTTACCGACAGAACTTTAAATCTAGGCGATAGAATGGTCTACCAAGCCAGGATGAAACAGAAAGTTCAGAACAAAAGTGCTAGATGGTTGCAGGGTCAGTTCAACAACAGAGGGCCATATTACAAGTGTTGCGCTATTTAGATCTTTTACTCACACCCAAAAACCAATGTAAGCAAACTTTTAACCCGCACGTATTTCAAGTGAAAAGTAAATTGTTTGTAAACGAGCAAAACCCGACGCACACTAACTTCAGGAGGCCGAATTATCAAGCTGCGAATGGAGCTTGATGCCTCTTGTTTCTGGGGTGGCCTTAAGGCTTGCCTGAAATAGAAGTTATGAAGCAGCAGTCTAAAGACCGCTGCTCCATAACTTGTCCGCCTGCTCTGAGGCGGCGGACAGAAATCAACCCGATCGAATACGATCGGATTGATTGGCACCCCCTGCTAGCGTCCGATTGCATTGCATTTTTAATATATATATATGCAACAAAGGAGGGATAGTCAAGCGCAAAGAAAAGTATAGGTGGAGCACCAATCACAATCAAAATTCATCAAGTAAAGGGCACTATGAATGAATACATAAATAGATCATTAAATGAATAAGCAATATTTAAAGAGAATTAATTATTGCCCAAAAATAAATACCTGTGTGGATATATCAAATAATAAGTCACAAATATAGGGGATGAAATTATAAAATCGTTCAAATAAATATCAAAGTGTTCAAATAAACATCAAATTCATCAACATATCATCAAAAAGGGCAGAGTTCAACAGATTCACAGTCCCAAAAAAGAGAGAAAGATGTTCTGGGGGATAGTGTGATAACACACGCCCCATGATCCTCCCTCGGTGGTTGATCGTACTTACAAGAACAACCCTCAAAGGTAAGGTAAAGCCCACGAGAGAGGAGGAATATCCACGTCTGCACAGGATCCCAGTCAGTCGGAGAGCGCTTGATTCCGACTGATCCTCTGTATTCTGGCTTGAAATCCTGCTCACCAGTCAGTACAGCTTACAGATCCAGATATGGGGATATAAAATCAACACAAAAATACACTGATAGTGCACCATAGACACTCATGAACTAAAACTAACAATGTCCCACTAAGCAGGTCCCACCTCCATAAACTCACACTCAAAACTTACACCTACCCATCACCCACACAAAATACTATATCACTTGATTGGATAATGGATAATACTAGTCAATATGTTAATTATACCCACATCGATGTAAAATCTTGATTGTGCATCTTTGATAATTGTGAAACATCTATGTTTGTTATGTTAGAATACCAAATAACAACTTTAAAAAAAAAAATAAAAAAAAAAATACACTGATAGTGCATTAACATTTTATTGACAGACCACATACAATAAAAGACAGGTCCTTACAGAAATGAACCTCAATCCTATGAGGTAAGTGTAACACTCAAATGTACAAATCACGTCTGTGGATCGCGAGGTAGAACCGGGATGCCCACCAAGAACCTTACACATTTCAAAGTTCTAAAGACTTCTTTATCAGAGGTAATTAGTGATTAGATGGCATCCCGTTATACTTTAAATACAGATTTTCGCGGTCTTGGGGCTTCCTGGTTCGCCTCGCGATTGGTAAACGTCACTGATTACGTAAGCAGTTCTAGCTTAATGCCATATCCCTATCTGGCACACCTCTTATGGGTGTGACCAATCCCTATGGACAGTGTGTAAGTGACGTCAATGTAAACATGCTACAGCATACATAATAAGGCGTTTTTATGAGTATTACACTTTGTATCTCATAAAGCCTTACATGAGTAAAAATATATACAGAAGTAAATACAATTTCAAGGTACTGGCACATATACAACAGTGTAACATAAAAACATATATACAAATATGAATATGAAGGTAATTTAAAGTAGCGGCAAAAAATAAAAACAATGTGGTCTTGATAGGAAATAAATGAATAAAAGACTCTCAGGTCTCCAAGAGTTCATACTATGATTGTCACATGGTTAAAGTATAAAGACAATTCCTCGCAACATAAAGAATTGTATAGTACAAAAAAACGATAACAAAATCATTAAAGGGACACTGAACCCAAATTTTTTTTCTTTCGTGATTCAGATAGAGCATGCAATTTTAAGCAACTTTCTAATTTACTCCTATTATCAATTTTTTTCGTTCACTTGCTATCTTTATTTGAAAAAGAAGGCATCTAAGCTTCTTTTTTGTTGCAAGACTCTGGACAGCACTTTTTTTATTGGTGGATGAATTTATCCACCAATCAGCAAGAATAACCAAGGTTATTCGCCAAAAATGGGCTGGCATCTAAACTTACATTCTTGCATTTCAAATAAAGATACCAAGAGAAGGAAGAAAATTTGATAATAGGAGTAAATTAGAAAGATGGTTAAAATTGCATGCTCTATCTGACTCACGAAAGAAAAAATTTCGGTTCAGTGTCCCTTTAATAGTTGTAGTAATAAAACCCTGGGAATTTCATGATATAAAATATACCCTTAGATTTTCATGTACCTATTAAGGGGAAAGGGGGTTCTTGAATAAAAAATCCCAAATGACTGACACAATGGTTAACTATCCCAGGGGTTTAAAATAACCCAAAAATAATTATATATTTAAAATATAATTTAAAAATTAAAAATGTTAAAATTATTTAAAATTATTAAAAGAGAGGTTCCTCCAAAAGATTTTTGTTTCTGGATACCTAAACTGTACTTTCTCCATTATAGTTTAAGTAGTCAGTCCAGGGTATAGTTTACAGTCAATGTTATAGTGAAATGTGTATTTGCAAATCAATACATTTATATCTACACAGATGCCTTATACAAAGAAAAATGCTGGATTGATAACACTAAACTCCCATATTATTCTAATACATATTGTTATTATAGAAAAGCTACAATATCAATGTCCTTATTGAGACCTTGTGGGATAAGTGTGTTAAAATAGTGTATCCAGAATGTTTCTCTTTGTCTGAGTTTGATTAACCTGTCTCCTCCTTGTTTTAGTGGGGGGGATATATTCCAGGATCGAACCTCTTAAACATTTTGAATCACTGTTATGCACCGTCCTATAATGTTCGGACAGGCTATATACAGGCGATATTCGTAATGTGTTCAGTTAGCCTCTTTTTATATGGGTGTTTGATGCGCACTATATATTGCAGTTGACAGCTGGACTCCAAAATGTAGACCACAAAAGTGGTCTTACAGTTGGTAAGGTGTTTTAATGTGCACATTTTCTTGTTGGCAGTAGCTGATATGATTTTAGTTGTTTTATTTTCTCCATAGGCATGGGTGCAACTAGAGCAATTACTCCTAATGCATTCAAAGAATCCTACAGTATTTTTCTCTAGCCAGTTTTCTTGATTTTTAGCTGTCCTTAGCTTACTTGGAGCCAATATGTTTTTTAAATTTTTATTTTTTCTGAATGTAACTGATGGTTTATCTCCTACTAGTACTAAAGCCTGTGTACACGGGCCATTTTTTTCAGAACAGCGGTCCCACCCCTTGCTCTCTCCCCCCTCTCTTTTGCTCTCTCTTCCCCCCTCTCTTTTGCTTTCTTTCCCCCCTCTCTTTTGCTTTCTCTCCCCCCTCTCCTTTGTTCTCTCTCCCCCCTCTTTGGCTCTCCCCCCCCCTCCTCTTTGGCTCTCTCCCCTCTTTTGCTCTCTCTCCTCTTTGGCTCTCTCTCTCCCCCCTCTTTGGCTCCCCCCCCCTTTGGCTCTCCCCCCCCTTTGGCTCTCTCCCCCCCCCCCCTTTGGCTCTCTCTCCCCCCTCTTTGGCTCTCTCCCCTCTTTTGCTCTCTCTCCTCTTTGGCTCTCTTTCCTCTTTGGCTCTCTCTCTCCCCCCTCTTTGGCTCTTCCCTCCCCTTTGGCTCCCCCCCTCTTTGGCTCTCCCCCCCCCCTCTTTTGCTCTCCCCTCCCCTCTTTGGCTCTCTCCCCCCTCTTCTGTTCTCTCCCCCCTTTTTGGCGCTCTCCCCCCCCTCTTTGGCTCTCTCCCCCCCTCTTTGGCTCTCCCCCCCCTCTTTGGCTCTTCCCCTCCCCCTCTTTGGCTCTGCCCCCCCCTCTTTGTCTCTCTCTCCCCCCTCTTTGTCTCTCTTCCCTCTTTTGCTCTCCTCTTTGGCTCTCTTTCCTCTTTGGCTCTCTCTCTCCCCCCTCTTTGGCTCTCCCCCCCCCATTAGCTCTCTCCCCCCCCTTTGGCTCTCTCCCCCCCTCTTTGGCTCTCTCCCCCCCCCTCTTTGGCTCTCCCCCCCCCCCTCTTTGGCTCTCTCCCCCCCCATCTTTGGCTCTCTCCCCCCCCTTTGGCTCTCTCCCCCCCCTCTTTGGCTCTCTCCCCCCCTCTTTGGCTCCCCCCCTCTTTGGCTCTCTCTCCCCCCCTCTTTGGCTCCCCCCCTCTTTGGCTCTCTCCCCCGCTCTTTGGCTCTCTCCCCCCCCTCTTTGGCTCTCCCCCCCCCCTCTTTGGCTCTCTCTCCTTTTTGGCTCTTTTTCCTCTTTGGCTCTCTCTCTCCCCCCTCTTTGGCTCTCCCCCCCTTCTCTTTGGCTCTCCCCCCCTTCTCTTTGGCTCCCCCCCCTTCTCTTTGGCTCCCCCCCTTTTCTTTGGCTCCCCCCCCCTTCTCTTTGGCTCTCCCCCCCCTTCTCTTTGGCTCTCTCCCCCCCCCTTCTCTTTGGCTCTCTCCCCCCCTTCTCTTTGGCTCTCTCCCCCCCCCTTCTCTTTGGCTCTCTCCCCCCCCTTCTCTTTGGCTCTCTCCCCCCCTTTTCTTTGGCTCTCTCCCCCCTTTCTCTTTGGCTCTCCCCCCCTTCTCTTTGGCTCTCTCCCCCCCCTTCTCTTTGGCTCTCTCCCCCCCCCCCCCTTCTCTTTGGCTCTCCCCATCGCGGCAACACCCGCCCGGCCACACCCCTCTCGACGCCCGGTCATGCCCCTCGCGACAACCGGCCATGCCCCTCGCGACGCCTGGCCACGCCCCCATCGCAACGCTCCCGTCGGCCACAAACAGCTGTGAGGTCTGGGGAGCGCGTTGCCGCTTCTCACGCAGCAGACCTGACAGCTGTTGAGTAGCTCGCGCTCCCTATCTCACAGCTGCTTGTATGCTGTGTACCTCGCGCTCCCTATCTCAAGGCCAAGTGTTTGTCTCTACTGCGCATGACGGCTTCAGACAAACACTTGGCCTTTTATAATATAGGATAATATTGGTTAGAAACGTATCTTGTTTAAGGATAGGCCAATGTTTTTGTAATATTATCTTAATGTCTGGTGCTGCCTCATTTTATGTTGTAATAAGGCCTAACTTATATTTGGGCTGAGTTACTTTTTTGTCCACTTCTTTAATTTTTATGTTCGATTTTACCAGAAGCGAATTTCGATCAAGATCTCTAGCTTTTTTTTTTACCAATATGTCTAGTAGTTTTTTGGATACTTTTTAGTCACAACTTTCTCTTTCAATACTATTGATTCTTTATCAAAGACTTCCAGTTTCTCACAGTTTTGGCGTAAATGCTGAAACTGGCCATAAGAATTTTTTTTATCCACGGAGGATAAAGACCACTATCCGCCGAGAGATAACTGTTGCTGTCAGTGTCCTTATGGAAGAGTCTGGTCATGACCATGTCTCCCTCGGAGAACAGGGTTAAATCTAGGAACTCTACTACATTTATTACTCAACTCTATGGGGCATATTTATCAAGCTCCAAATGGAGCTTGATGCCCCGTGTTTCTGGCGAGCCTGCAGGCTCACCAGAAACAGCAGTTATGAAGCAGCGGTCACAAAGACCGCTGCTCCATAACCTGTCCGTCTGCTCTGAGCAGGCGGACAGACATCGCCGGAAATCAACCCGATCGAGTACGATCGGGTTGATTGACACCCCCCTGCTGGCGGCCCATTGGCCGCGGGTCTGCAGGGGGCAGCATTGCACCAGCAGCTCTTGTGAGCTGCTGGTGCAATGCTGAATACGGCGAGCGCATTGCTCGCCGTATTCAGCGAGGTCTGTCGGACCTGATCCGCACTGTCGGATCAGGTCCGACAGACCTTGATAAATAGAGGCCTGTGTGTAAACTGAAGATTCATGTTGTTGTCATTGACGTATGTTATAAAATATGGGATTAGATCTACACTTCCATCCCAAATTAATATTATATCGTCAATGAAACAACCCCTCCAATGTCCCATATATAAATTGGCGTAGCTGGGCGCCATAATGGTGCCCATCGACATGCCGCTTGTCTGGAGGTATGGCGATGGGCACCATCATGGTGCCCAGCTACACCAATTTATATATGGGACAAGTGGTACGGCAATGGGCACCATCATGGCGCCCAGCTACGCCAATTTATATATGGGACAACCACAATTTTAATTTTACCTCCAGACAAGCAGTACGGCGATGGGCACCATCATGGAGCCCAGCTACGCCAATTTATATATGGGAAATTAGGGTATGTAGTGCTCCTTTCTCTCTTGTTTTTTCATTGTTTGTTTAATATATATATATATATATATATATATATATATATTTACTGTAAATATATATACAGTGGGCAAAAAAGTATTTAGTCAGCCACCAATTGTGCAAGTTCTCCCACTTAAGAAGATGAGAGAGGCCTGTAATTTTCATCATAGGTATATACCTCAACTATGAGAGACAAAATGTGGAAACAAATCAAGACAATCACATTGTCTGATTTGGAAAGAATTTATTTGCATATTATGGTGGAAAATAAGTATTTGGTCACCTACAAACAAGCAAGATTTCTGGCTCTCACAGACCTGTATCTTCTTCTTTAAGAGGCTCCTCTGTCCTCCACTCATTACCTGTATTAATGGCACCTGTTTGAACTTGTTATCAGTATAAAAGACACCTGTCCACAACCTCAAAAAGTCACACTCCAAACTCCACTATGGTGAAGACCAAAGAGCTGTCGAAGGACACCAGAAACAAAATTGTAGACCTGCACCAGGCTGGGAAGACTGAATCTGCAATAGGCAAGCAGCTTGGTGTGAAGAAATCAACTGTGGGAGCAATAATTTGAAAATGGAAGACATACAAGACCACTGATAATCTCCCTCGATCTGAGGCTCCACGCAAGATCTCACCCGATGGGGTCAAAATTATCACAAGAACGGTGGGCAAACATCCCAGAACCACATGGGGGGACCTAGTGAATGACCTGCAGAGAGCTGGGACCAATGTAACAAAGGCTACCATCAGTAACACACTACGCCGCCAGGGACTCAGATCCTGCAGTGCCAGACATGTCCCCCTGCTTAAGCCAGTACATGTCCGGACCCATCTGAAGTATGCTAGAGAGCATTTGGATGAACCAGAAGCGGATTGGGAGAATGTCATATGGTCAGATGAAACCAAAGTAGAACTGTTTGGTAGAAACACAACTCGTCATGTATGGAGGAGAGAAAATGCTGAGTTGCAACCAAAGAACACCATACCTACTGTGAAGCATGGGGGTGGCAACATCATGCTTTGGGGCTGTTTCTCTGCAAAGGGAACAGGATGACTGATCCATGTACATGAAAGAATGAATGGGGCCATGTATCGTGAGATTTTGAGTGCAAACCTCCTTCCATCAGCAAGGGCATTGAAGATGAAACGTGGCTGGGTCTTTCAGCATGACAATGATCCCAAACACACTGCCCGGGCAACGAAGGAGTGGCTTCGTAAGAAGCATTTCAAGGTCCTGGAGTGGCCTAGCCAGTCTCCAGATCTCAACCCCATAGAAAACCTTTGGAGGGAGTTGAAAGTCTGTGTTGCCTAGCGACAGCCCCAAAACATCACTGCTCTAGAGGAGATCTGCATGCAGGAATGGGCCAACATACCAGCAACAGTGTGTGACAACCTTGTGAAGACTTACAGAAAACGTTTGACCTCTGTCATTGCCAACAAAGGATATATAACAAAGTATTGAGATGAACTTTTGATATTGACCAAATACTTATTTTCCACCATAATATGCAAATAAATTCTTTCCAAATCAGACAATGTAATTGCCTGGATTTGTTTCCACATTTTGTCTATCATAGTTGAGGTAAACCTATGATGAAAATTACAGGCCTCTCTCATCTTCTTAAGTGGGAGAACTTGCACAATTGGTGGCTGACTAAATACGTTTTTGCCCCACTATATATATATATATATATATATATATATATATATATATATATATATATACCAAGTTGATAGGAGCACTCACTTTTTAGTTGCAACTGCCGGGGTGCTAAAACATAGTACAGTTCAAATTAATTGAGTACTTACTAATCTTCCCAATATTGTTCCAGTTTAAAAACATGTATTATATTCTTATGACGTTTCAGTGTTCAAAGACACCTTTTTCAAATGTATATCCGATATGGACAGCAAGCATGATATATATACTTTACCAATATTGCACTAGAGCAAACATGTTTTCTTTCAACTTGTAATATGTGTGCAAGTTAGTGCAGGCTTGATACTGGTTATCAATAGTGCACCACTTGTAATCTGTCCCAGAATCAGAATAAGGAGAGCACACTCAGGAAACTCAATAAAGAAACTAATGCACCTTTTTATTGAAGAAATGGTGATGACGATAAGTGTTAATACAAATGTTATGCACTGTATGTTATTTGTTCTTTATCATATATCCATGTCAATGATTATGTTATAGTTAAAGCTAAATGTACCAATGCATCATGTGGAAACATTTATTGCATTTCGATATGTAATGTTTCACCCCTTCACTACCACAGAATTTCAGAAAAAAACTTGCCCAAAATACAGAAGAATTTGGTGCACTTAATTTAAACAGAAATAGAGCCTTGCTTTTTTATTTACCTGTTGCACCACACTTCTGAAATTCCCGGCAGTGACGGGGTTAATTAATTAGCTGGTAAGGGTAATTACCCTCCCACCTGACACTTCCCACCTCCCTGATCCCTCCCAAACAGGTGATACTGTTTAAGCACTCAAGTAGGACCCCGACATGTTTATTATAACTGGGGTATTTCACATCATGAGAAATTTAAAATTTAGAAAATATTTAAAACAATGGGTAGATTAAAACTAGAATGCTAGCAGCAATGAACCCCGGTGAAGTATTGTATATATTGATAGAGGTCACAGTATAAACTATACCTGAGCCAGTAATTGAATATAAGCAACTTGTAATTAAGTATAAAAATTCACTTATGTTAGGTAAAATAACCGACTAACGGAGTACTGATATTACTATCAATTATTGCTATAGCAGTTAGTATGTGTGTTATGACTGCTTAGCACCAATTTACCACAATGTATCGTATACAAGGCCAGATAAATTTAATTTGAACGGTAACCGGCCCTAAAACTACTATTAGTGGTGCTATCAATATCTCTCCCTCCCAAACAGTTCTCTTTCCTCCTACACCCACACTCCTGACCATCATCTTATGTACTGGCAGACAGTCTGCCAGTAGGAAGTTGTTGTTTTTTTTAAATGAATTCATTTTATTTATATGTCTATTTTTGTCTAGTGTTAGGTCCTGGTAACTGTCTGTCAGTACCCAGTTTATAGGGGGGTTTTTGTTCTTTTTTTATGCATTATTATTATATTTTTTAAATATTTTCTGTAGTGTAGGGGTCTTCCGCCAATCATTATGTAGGGCCCCCCCACCCTATTTTCTGTAGCGTAGCTTCTCTTCCCTCCTTCTCCCTTCAAAACTATATTTTGTATAGGTAAGGGGCCTCCCTCCGTCCCACCAGCACAGACGAATAATTGTTACAGACAGTGACACAGACTGTGTCACTGTCTGTAACAGTCATCTGCCTTCATATGGAACTAGAGGACCGATTGTGCTCCAGTTCCATGTGCAGACAGTTGCCATTGGCTCAGGGATAGCAGATCTCTGCTCTAACTTTATAGCCGAGGCTGCTGTACTATCTTGAAGCTTGGAGGTATATATACGTTTTTTTGAGTTAAGGGGTTAAGAGCACTTTAGGAGAAAATGTATCAAGGCTGCAGGCAGACCAGTTCTCAAGTAAAGAACTTGTCCACCTTAAATCTCCAGTTGTGATGCAGCATTGTGTAGTGAAATTTAAGATTGCACAGCAGCTTTCTTGTGCAATTCCACCCCCTGCTCTTGTGTAATCACAAAGTGCCTGTCAATCATCCTGAAGACATTTGTTCAGGGCGATTTAGACTCTAGACGCTTCCATTTCACAATAACAGCACTTAATGTGGACCGGGGCGAATCTAGTAGGGCAGACATTTCAGAAACTGAATTGTGACAAAGGTTGCAGCCTATGACAGCGCCAAGTTTAAAGTCACTGAGCTCTTACTACAACCCATTGTACTGACAATGTTTGTCTATGGAGATTTCATGGCTATGTGCTGGAATGTATGCACCTGTTAGCAATGGGTGTAGTTGAAACACCATAACTCAATAATTAGTAGGGGGTGTCCACATAATTATGACGATATAGTGTATCTTTCTTTTTTGCATTACAATGTTCATGTGTTATTTTCTAGTCAGCTTTTTAGAGATCAATTCCAATGACACAGCATGAGGATAACGTGTTCCTTTAGGAAAACCTAAAAGTTGAGTGCTGAGACTGTTAGCACTATTTAAATTATTACACATATCTGTAAAAGCTTCTACCTATGTTGTTGCAACATTTCTATAGAAAAAATTGAATTGATCATGCTTTAATACTGATCGCTGTTGTAAACAGTTATTGGTGTCACAGACGCAGTGTACAGCGTTATCTGTAAATAAAGTTGTGTGATCTCTGTTTTCTTCAGTTGTGCAATGGATAAACACTAGTTAATGGGCAGTAACACTGTATCAGGTTGACAGCTCCCGAAAACCACAACAGACAAAACACTAGTGTGTTGGTTTACATTAATTTGTTGTGTTTGCAGCACCTGGTAAGGAAACAAGAGTGGAATTTATGGAATGGAATTATTGTGCATAGAATGACCACTGAACAAAAGATTCCCATCAGAAACAAAAAGGGAGTGTTCCTGCAAATACCTGAGGAGTGCCGAAATATTATATTAAGCTTAGGGTAGCAAATGACCATAATGCGGTGTTGTGTGTCCTGTGGCTTTTATAGTCACATATCATTAATTTATTACAGGAGAATGCTTTGACAATGATGGATTTAGCCAGTGTGGAAAACATGTTGTCTAATATATTCCCTCCATACGACTTCCTTAAAGGACCATTAAAAGGACTGTCTACACTAAAATTATTATTGTTTAAAAAGATAGATAAGGCCTTTACTACCCATTCCCCAGCTTTTCACAACCAACATTGTTATATTAATATACTTTATACCATTTAAACCTCTAAATTTCTGCCTGTTTCTAAGCCACTACAGACAGCCTCTTATCACATGCTTTTTATTAGCTTTTCACAACAGGATACTGCTAGTTCATGTGGGCCATATAGATAACATTGTGTTCATGCCCGAGGAGTTAATTTTTTTTTTTCAAAGAGCTTTATTATCATCCACAAAAAAATAAACTTAACTATAAACTTTGGAACCACCATTCCTTCAAAGAGGGGGGCAACAGAGATAGGGGTCAGCAAGAGGAGTAGGAGGAAACGGAGAGAAAAGGAGAGAAAGGGAGACAGGGAGAGAGGGAACTCTATGTTATGGACCTAAGTAAAGGAACCTGTCGTGTAGTTAATTCTTCCCAAAGAAATTTGATGTCTGCAAAAGTGCCAATCTGCTTCCTTTTATAGTAACCATATTCCTCGAGTGTTAGCATGTCCGCGACCTTGTTAATCCATTCTAATAGTGTTGGCCTGTGCTGTGTTTTCCAGTGAAATGCTATTAGAGATTTAGCGCTTGTAATGCCTATTTGTAATAGTCTGAGTCTCAATTTGCAAGGGAACGGGGGGAGGTCATTTAGTAGAGCTACTCTAGGTGTCAGCTCAAATTCCTCAGTCAATATCTGCCTATAGAAAATTTCTATTTCGCACCAGAGTGGCTTGATTTTATCACAGTCCCACCACATATGTAAATATTGGCCCCTAGTAGGGCAACCTCTCCAGCAGTTACTGCCTGCCTCTGGGTAGATGGAATGGATGCGTGAGGGGGTTAAGTACCATCTCATCAGCACTTTAAAATTAAGTTCTAGCATTTGGGGTGAGCTTGATGACTTTTTTGTGTTTTGAAAGATCTTCTTCCACTCTTTCCCACTCAGATCATGTCCCAGCTCCTCGTGCCATTTGGTCGTGTACGAGGGGAGCGTGTGTGTGTGTTCTATTTGTATAAGTTTACGTGTCAAGGACAGCGAGTGCCGTAGTGGGGTTATGCTTGTGCAAAGAGTTTCGAATGGGGTCAGTTCCCTAAGAAAGTCTTTCTGGTGCGGTGAGGTGTATATAAAATGTTGTAATTGAGAGTATTTTAGCCAGTTAAAGTATCGTCCCCCTGCTACTGCACTCAGACTTTCTCTCCCTGCCAGCTTCCCACGAAGCATAAATTCTTTTAGTGGCACTGTGTATCCCCATTCAGTTAGTCTCTGTTGTCCTTTATCTAATCCTCCTATCATCTCAGCATTCAGTGGTATGGGAAAAAGGGGAGAGCGAGCTCCAGTAAGATACGTCTGGTGAAGATTAATATTATCCCATGAGTCAAAAACGTGCTTATGAATCATTAAATCGTTACATTGTGGGGGCCGTAAGGATTTTGGTACCCAGCAAAGAGCACCCACTGAAGGAACTCTAAGGATGTTAGAGTCTAGTGATACCCAGGCCTTCGAGTCACCTGCTCTATGCCAGTCGAGAATTCTTTGTAAGGTGACTGCATTATAATATACTGTTCAGTCTGGTAGCCCCAGTCCTCCATTTATTGTAGCTCTGTACATGTTGGATTTGTTAATCCTGGGTTTACCCTTTCCCCAAATGAAGGCATTTATGTGTCTTTGGAGTTGAGTTAGGTACCATTTGGGAAGAGCTATGGGCACAGCCTGAAGTAGGTACAATACCCTGGGTAAAGTGGTCATTTTAATGCATTGTGTGCGTCCCCACCAGGAAATTGGTTTTAAGGACCAAGTGCGGAGGTCTTGTTGCGTTGTTAATAAAAGTTTGGTGTAATTTTCTTTAAATAGTTGTGTGTGGTTGGGGGAGATATGTATCCCTAGGTATTTTATGGACCCGTCCCGGGCAATCATTGGGCAGGTGTTTGAGACATTAAGGAAATCAGTCTGGGTCATGGAGACATTTAGGATCTCCGATTTCTGCGGGTTTATCGAGAAACCCGAGAACCGGCCAAAGGTGTTAATTTCCTTCAAGATCATAGGTACTGTGTGGTGTGGATCAGTGATTGTGAATAGTACGTCGTCTGCATATAATGCAATTTTAAAATCGTGTGGGCCTATCTTTACACCATGTATCTCTTTGTTACTTCGAATATGGGCTGCAAAGACCTCCATGGTAAAATAAACAGTATGGGTGGCAAAGGGCAACCCTGGCGTGTGCCATTTTGAATCCGAAAGGAATCTGACAGCATTCCATTTGCCTTAACTTTTGCGGTGGGACTTGTGTAAAGGCTAAGTATACGGGAAATCATGTGTGGTCCAAATCCTATCGCCTTTAGTGCCCGAGGAGTTATTTTAGAGTTAGCACAACACAGTACTAAGTGCAAGTCAATAGATAATAAATAAAAAGTCATGTAATCAGGGGGCTGTCAGAAGATGTTTAGACACAAGGTAATCACAGAGGTTAAACGTATATTAATATAACTGTGTTGGTTATGCAAAACTGGGGAATGGTTAATAAAGGGATTATCTATTTCTTAAAACAATAAAAATTATATTGTAGACTGTCCTTTAAAACAGAGTCGAATTGCATAAGCAACAAATGCATAATAAAATGACATTGCTAACCACTTAGGGGCCGATTTATCATGGCCCGAATGAAGCCAAATACCCCTGTTTCCATGCAAGCCTTGAGGCTCGCCGGAAACAGGAGTTAAGAAACAGCGGTCTTAAGACCGCTGCTCCTTAACTCATATGCCTCCTCTGAGGCTGCGGACATCAATCCTCCCGATCGTGTACAATTGGGTTGATTGACACCTGCAAATCTGCAGGGGGCGGCATTGCACAAGCAGTTCACCAGAACTGCTTGTGCAATGTTAAATATTGCTTATGCTGTCGGCATTCAGCGATGTCTGGCGGACATGATACGCTACAGTGGATCATGTCCGCAAGACATTGATAAATCGGTCCCTTAGTCTGAATTTCTAATGACTAGTAGATTTTTTTCTGACAAATTTCAAAGTGATTTTTTTTTCCTTCCCCTTGCATCATGTAACAGCCAGCAGCCAATTACAAAATGCATATAAATACATACACTCTGTAAATCCTTTTGCATTCTGCCATTCAGATCTTTTTGTAGCCAGGTTGTTTCGAGTGAAAGATCACCACACTAAAATCTTTGCAAATCTGTATCTTAGGGTGGTGATCTTTCACTAGAATCAATATGGCTACGAAAAGGTCTGAACAGCTGCCTACTTTCGCATTCGGATCCTCATGAAGGACACATCTCTATTGCACATGCTCAGTAGAAGCTGGTGCCTTAGAAAGTGTGCGTATAAAAAGATTGTGCACATTTTGATACTGGAATTGGCAACTTGTTTACAATTACATGCTCTATATGAATCATGAAAGTTTAATTTTGACTTTACTGTTTCTTTAAAATATTACTGTCGTAACTTTGCTATTAACTTTAAAGAGTATATTAAAACCATTGCATTTAAAAATTAAAGGTACACAATACTCAAAACTTTTCTCTGTACCAGCTAAAATAGAAAGTTTCAAAATGTATTATATTGCTTTACTTTAAAAAAAAAAAAAAAATATATATATATATATATATATATATATATCTTCCTGTACTCCTGTACTAAATAAAAACTTTTTTCTGTGTGAGGAGTCCCTATCAGCCAATGAATAGAGTCCAAGGACTCAGTTTGGAACATATTTTATATATATATATATATATATATATATATATATATATATATATATATATATATATATATATATATATATATATATACAGTATATATATATATAAACATTTTTAACTACTGCTCTTTCATTTATATGATAGAAAGACTCTAATTGAATACCATGTACCTTTAAAAATAGTGTTTATTTTAAATATAAAATCGCTTTCTATTCATGTAGACTCTAATACACAGGTCAAAATGCACCTTCATTGCAAAATATATACTTCTTGGCTGGGAGCAATGGGGGTGATGCAGGGGTTAATTTGGATTGGTTTAAGGACGTGGTTTTGTGGTGCTGGGGCAAGAGTGGGACCAGGCATTTATGGGTGTGGTTTAGATAGTTGCTGGCTTTACTTTGTGGAACAGGACATGTAAAGAGATTGGAAGTAAGCAGGGGCAGAGCTCCAAATCTGAGATCATCCACACATTTCATGGAGTTATTGTAATCTATAAAAGTATGTAGGATTAGCCTTATCAGGACAAAGACAAAACTGCCTATAGTAACAGGAAAATGTCATGGTATAGCCCTGGAAATTCTAAAAGCAGCTGTCTTAACTGGGTTTTATAATGACACTTTACACTGAGCTGGGGCAGACCCAGATATATGAGGCAGTATGGCGGGAAGTGATCAGACAACTTGAGATCAGAATCCAGAATTAAAGGATTCCTAACC
The DNA here is from genome assembly GCF_027579735.1 of Bombina bombina. Classification (NCBI taxonomy): domain Eukaryota; kingdom Metazoa; phylum Chordata; class Amphibia; order Anura; family Bombinatoridae; genus Bombina; species Bombina bombina. Next base: position 938,285,053 of record NC_069500.1, read on the forward strand.
AAGCCCCAAAGTTTTAAGAGTATACTGATGTCTATCTAATCCAGCTTGATCCTGTTTGTGTAAGGGTCTTTTCATATGCAGGGCAGGGGGGAGTGTCTGCTCTCTTTGCTATCCGGTCCCTTTCACTGGGTGTCCCAGACTAACCTTTTAAACATTGCTAAACTGGGAGCTTCCAAGTAAGTTTTTAAAATGTTTTATACTGTATTTTTAGATCAGTATCTGTGCATATTATTCTTTATAGTAGTATCTATTACATGCAGTTATATGAACATTGGTGTATGCTGTCCCTTTAAGCTGTAAGGTGAAAAGGCTTCAACAAGAACAGGTCGGTTCTGGAAAGCAGGAAACTATATTAATATGGAGGATAGCACAATGCACTGAGATTGGTCAAGAAGCCAATTGCAGCATGTAAAATGAACCACACGGCAATACTAAACCAAGGTAAAGTGATTTCTGATGTGTACAGAAACATAGAGAAACAACTAGGCAAAGTGCAAGTGAGCATTTGGGTAACAGGAACTTGTAGCAAAATGCTATTTAGCAAGAAATCCTATAAATGGAAGACATAACATCAAGCAGGAATTGGACTAAGGCACTAAGACAATGCTGGCTTTTAATAGTAAACAGGAACTTTAGTTAGACTTAAAAAGCAGTGTTGAGGAGTCCCAACGCTGCTTTTTAACGCCCGCTGGTAGTACGAGTCTGGCAGGTACAGTTGTACCACTCACTTTTTTTCTGCGATTTTAGCATACCGCAAATCCCCTTATGTCGATTGCGTATCCTATATTTTCAATGGGATTTTCCTAACGCCGGTATTACAATTGCTGGAAAAAGTGAGCGGTACACCCTCTCCTGTCAAGACTCCTACCGCATTTAAAAGTCAGTAGTTAAGACTACCTATTAACCCCTAAACCGAGCCCCCCCATCGCAAACACTAAAATAAAATTATTAACCCCTAATCTGCCAATCGGACATCGCCGCCACTTAAATAAATGTATTAACCCCTAAACCGCCACACTCCTGCCTCGCAAACACTAGTTAAATATTATTAACCCCTAATCTGCCGCCCCCAACTTCGCCGCCACTATACTAAATTTATTAACCCCTAAACCTAAGTCTAACCCTAACACTAACACCCCCCCTAACTTAAATATAATTTAAATAAAATTACTACAATTAAATAAATAAATCCTATTTAAAACTAAATACTTACCTATAAAATAAACCCTAAGCTAGCTACAATATAACTAAGAATTACATTGTAGCTACCTTAGGGTTTATTTTTATTTTACAGGCAACTTTGTATTTATTTTAACTAGGTACAATAGTTATTAAATATTTATTAACTATTTAATAGCTACCTAGTTAAAATAAATACAAATTTACCTGTAAAATAAACCCTAACCTAATTACACCTAACACAATTACACCTAACACTACACTATAATTAAATTAATTCCCTTAACTAACTACAATTAAATACAATTAAATTAAATAAACTAAATTACGAAGAAAAAAAAACACTAAATTACAGAAAATAAAAAAATAATTACAAGAATTTTAAACTAATTACACCTACTCTAATCCCCCTAATAAAATAAAAAAGCCCCCCAAAATAATAAAATTCCCTACCCTATACTAAATTACAAATAGCCCTTAAAAGGGCCTTTTGCGGGGCATTGCCCCAAAGTAATCAGCTCTTTTACCTGTAAAAAAAAATACAATACCCCAATATTAAAACCCACCACCCACACACCCAACCCTACTCTAAAACCTACCCAATCCCCCTTAATAAAACCTAACACTAACCCCTTGAAGATCACCCTACCTTGAGAGGTCTTCACCCAGCCGGGCCGAAGTCCTCCAAGAAGCCGGGCACAAGTGATCCTCCAGATGGCCAGATGTCTTCATCCAATCCGGGCAGAAGAGGTCCTCCAGAGGGGCAGAAGTCTTCATCCAGGCGGCATCTTCTATCTTTATCCTTCTGGCGCGGAGCGGGTCCATCTTCAATCCAGCTGACGCGGAGCATCCTCTTCCAACGAAGTCCACCAGACGAATGAAGGTTCCTTTAAATGACGTCATCCAAGATGGCGTTCCTTGAATTCCGATTGGCTGATAGGATTCTATCAGCCAATCGGAATTAAGGTAGGAAAAATCCTATTGGCTGATGCAATCAGCCAATAGAATTGAGCTTGCATTCTATTGGCTGATTGGAACAGCCAATAGAATGCGAGCTCAATCCTATTGGCTGATTGGATCAGCCAATAGGATTGAACTTCAATTCTATTGGCTGATTGCATCAGACAATAGGATTTTTCCTACCTTAATTCCGATTGGCTGATAGAATCCTATCAGCCAATCAGAATTCAAGGGACGCCATCTTGGATGACGTAATTTAAAGGAACCTTTATTCGTTTGGTGGACTTCGTTGGAAGAGGATGCTCCCCATCCGCTGGATTGAAGATGGACCTGCTCTGCGCCGGAAGGATGAAGATAGAAGATACCGCCTGGATGAAGACTTCTGCCCCTCTGGAGGACCTCTTCTGCCCGGATCGGATGAAGATATCTGGCCGTCTGGAGGATCACTTGTGCCCGGCTTCTTGGAGGACTTCGGCCCGGCTGGGTGAAGATGTCTCAAGGTAGGGTGATCTTCAAGGGGTTGGGTGGGTTTTAGAGTAGGGTTAGGTGTGTGGGTGGTGGGTTTTAATGTTGGGGGGGTATTGTATTTTTTTTACAGGTAAAAGAGCTGATTACGTTGGGGCAATGCCCCGCAAAAGGCCCTTTTAAGGGCTATTTGTAATTTAGTATAGGGTAGGGAATTTTATTATTTTGGGGGGATTTTTTATTTTATTAGGGGGATTAGAGTAGGTGTAATTAGTTTAAAATTCTTGTAATTATTTTTTTATTTTCTGTAATTTAGTGGGTTTTTTTCTTTGTAATTTAGTTTTAATTGTATTTAATTGTAGTTAGTTTAGGGAATTCATTTAATTATAGTGTAGTGTTAGGTGTAATTGTAACTTAGGTTAGGGTTTATTTTACAGGTAAATTTGTATTTATTTTAACTAGGTAGCTATTAAATAGTTAATAACTATTTAATAACTATTGTACCTTGTTAAAATAAATACAAAGTTGCCCGTAAAATAAAAAAAAAACCCTAAGCTAGCTACAATATAATTATTAGTTATATTGTAGCTAGCTTAGGGTTTATTTTATAGGTAAGTATTTAGCTTTAAATATGATTAATTTATTTAATTGTAGTAATTTTATTAAGATTATTTTAAATTATATTTAAATTAGGGGGGTGTTAGGGTTAGACTTAGATTTAGGGGTTAATAACTTTATTATAGTGGCGGCGACGTTGGCGGCGGCAGATTAGGGGTTAATACATTTAATATAGTTGTGGCGACGTTGGGGGGCAGAGTAGGGGTTAATAAATATATTGTAGGTGTCGGCGATATTGGGGGCAGCAGATTAGGGGTTCATAAGTATAATGTATGTGGCGGCAGTGTACGGAGCGGAAGATTAGGGGTTAATAATATAATGCAGGTGTCGGCGATGTCGGGTACAGCAGATTAGGGGTTAATAAGTGTAAGATTAGGGGTGTTTAGACTCGGGGTTCATGTTAGGGTGTTAGGTGTAGACATTAAAAGTATTTCCCCATAGGAAACAATGTGGCTGTGTTAATAGCTGAACGCTACTTTTTTTCAGCCGTCTCAGCCCCATTGTTTCCTAAAGGGAAATTGTGCATGAGCACGTTTAGCCAGCTCACCGCTGCCGTAAGCAACGCTGGTATTGAGGTGAGATGTGGAGCTAAATTTTGCTCTCCGCTCACTTTTTAGAGGCTAACGCCGGGTTGAGAAAAACCTGTAATACCAGCGTTGTTTGCAGGTGAGCGGTGAGCTGGAACTGAGTGTTAGCACCGCACGGCCTTACCGACAAAACTCGTAATCTAGCATATGTTAGGTTTGGGCAGTCTCCCCCACCAATCTTATTTAATGGCAAAATAAGGAATTACCCACAAAAGGATATATGTTAAAAGACGATATTGTTTACCAGCAACTTACTTTTAAACTATGGATTCCACTGTGTTTATATTTCATTGAAACAGATTGAAAGTAAAAGTTATATATTTAATAGCTATGTGTGTTTTAACATTCACCTAGATTACAAGTTTTGCGCTATAGAGGGTGCAAAACGAACGCAACAAAAGTTGCATGATTTAACCCCCCATAGCGCTGCCATTTACGAGTTTTTGAAAAGTCACCTTGTGCGTGCAATATGGTTGCAATGAGCTCCATACCGCACAAAATACAAGCGCTGCTTCGACGTGCTTGTGCACAATTTCCCCATAGGGGAGAGAGTGTTAAAAAAAAACTAACACCTGCGATCGCGGAATGAAAAGCTCCGTAACACAACCCCATTTATGTCTATGGGGAAAAAAAAGTTACGTTTAAACCTAACACCCTAACATAAACCCAACATCTAAACACCCCTAATCTGCCACCCCCGACATCGCCAACACCTAAATAAAAGTATTAACCCCTAATCTGCCACTCCCGACTTTGCCGCCACTAATAAAACGTATTAACCCCTATTCCATCGCTCCCCGACATCGCCACCAAAATAATAGTTATTAACCCCTATTCCCCCGCACCCCAACATCGCCAACACTATAATAAAGCTATTAACGCATATTCCGCAGCTCCCCAACATCACTACCACTGAATAAAGTTATTAACCCCTAAACCTCTGGTCTCCCACATCACTGCCACTAAATAAACCTATAAATCCGTAAACCGCCAGCCCCCCACATTACAAAAAACTAAATTAAACTGTTAACCCCTAAACCTAACAACCCCTAAACTTTAAATTAAAATTACAAGATCCCTATCTTAAAATAAATAAAAACTTACCTGGGAAATTTAAAAAAACTAAGTTTAAACTAACATTACTATTATACTAAAATTAAAATAACTACAAATACACAAACACAGGAGAAAATGACAGCGCTACACTGAATCAGGTGGGGCACCAGTAGAACTTCCCCTTTAAAAAAATAATCAAAAAGTAAAAACGGGGTGTATCTAATATCTGTTTCTCAGAAGACACACAACCACTCCCCTATAGTATAAACATATGGGACATAAATACAATCACCGACGTACACAACAGATATGTGAAAATACAACAGTCCCAAAATAAAACAGTCCCAAAACCGTAGCTGGTTTAAGTCACACAAAAAGCATATAGACTGATTGTAGCAGGATTGGTGTGTTAACTTAGCTGAACCAGATGGAGGCAAAGTTTGTTCAGTAAATGTGCATACACGGCAAATCCGACGTGGTAATGTCCAGTTGGTCTGATGGAATATATGCTGAAGGATCCTTACAGGAGCAGCTGATGAATCATGGAACTCCAGCTATGTGTATCCCGTTGCAGCAAGCTGTATAAGAAATGACAAGAAGAAAACAGCGCATCCACGAATCACAGCAGCGTTTATTCAGGTAAATGACACACACAGAAAATTGCACACTTACAAGATGACAGTAATGTATGAGCGGTAATGCCCTCTGGCTAGTTGTCTTTCGCCTGTAGCAAATCTCAGCGGGAACACCTCAGACGCCGACCAGCAGCACCAAGAGACCCGCTTCCTGTCACATACGGCAGGTGCCAAAGAGAAACTCAAAAGAGCAGCAGTCCTAAACACTTTGATGGTAGGAGTTAGTTACCCTACGCGTTTCCTCTGCACACGGGCAGACTTCTTCAGGGGTATATGAAAATACAAGCTAACAAACTACCTGTAGGACTGCAATTTATACACACACCTCTGACATACTTCCTCTCAGGAAGGGATTTACCTTTTTACCACATATATCCTAATACACTCGTATCTGACAGATTACTTGGATTATATGGGCACTAGTGGTTAAAAAAGGCTCACACAAATATAACTACACTAAAATAGCAACATATCTAAACAAGTATTAAATGCATTTAGCTGTATAAAAATAGATATATATAGCTATATTATAATTCATAAAATCATTTGATCCATATAAAAACACCAACATAAATGCAAACAATGTATAAAGCCACAAGAATTAATCAAGATATAAAACTAGCCCAATACTTAATCTATAAATAAAATCTACATGGAATATCCCAGAAATCCATGTAGATTTTCTGACAGAAGCTATTTATTTTATATTAGAATATAATTATTTTCAGTTTGAGGGAACTTTCTACAGGCAAATACAGGGTACGGCCATGGGTACCACAATGGCACCGTCATATGCCAACATCTATATGGCCTATTATGAGAATAAATGTATTTGGAAAAATAATCCATATAGAGATAATATACATAAGTTTTACAGGTATATAGATGATATAGTACTTATATGGAAAGGAACGGAAGAAGAAGCAAGTGAATTTTTAAAATACATGAATAACAATGCATATAATCTCACTTTCACGAGTTGTACTAACAGGGATTCTATCGATTTTTTAGATATTACCCTTTTTATAAAAGAAAATAAAGTGGCTGTTAGAAACTTTAGAAAGCCATCAGACAGAAATGGCTTTTTAAATGCCAGCAGTGGACACTTAAAAAGGTGGAAGGACAATATCCCTTATGGACAGTTTAGACGCATTAGGCGGAACTGTACATATGAGGATGATTATATGGACGAGGCCAAAGTTCTGGAAAATAAACTGTTAGTAAAAGGATATAACAGAGATTTAATTGAAGAGGCAAAGGAAAAGTGTAGAACTTTCCCCAGAGATTATAAGAGTACCAAGAATAACAACAGATTCCAGGATAACCACAGTCAGGTTAAATTTATCACCACATATAATGAGGGTGCTCCAGTGAAGTGCACTCATTGGAGGCAGGTGAGGCAGTGCCGCACCTGCCATTTGGGCCAAAATAAAAACAAATAGAGATTTTTATTTAAAAAAAAAAAAAGTGAAATTTTTTTTTTTTTTGACTTGTCAAAGTAATATTGCGCAATAGAGAGGCACTGGGTTCTGGTGTTTCTCTATTGCGCAATATTTCTAGTGTGTTTGATATCTAGCTGCTCTGCAGCATCACCCGGTGGTGATTTGCAGGAGCAGCGCGGCAGAGAAAATAACTATATGAGGCATCTCTCATGAGGCCTCGACTGTTTCCTGGGAGACCGGCTCACGCTCATCCAATCAACACTGGTTTTACTGTTGATTGACTCCCTGGCCCTGCTGCACTAGTACTGAGACGGAGGTTTTCTGCGCATGCGCAAGGGAAGAGCAGCGCGGCGGCGGCGGGAACAACAGCCAGTCACAGAGTGCCACTCATTCCTGCTTGACACCTCTGAGCCAACAGCCAAGTAGCGAATAGTGGAGGACTCGGAGTAGGCTGCCCGATCTCTATAGACTCTCTGCTCTCTCACACTGCAGACACCGCATATCGCAGCTGCTGCCCCTGCCTGACCGCGAGGACCTGTCGCTCAGCTCAGCCTGAGTGTCACCGCAGTACCGCACTCATCTGCTGAAGGAAGGAGCCAAAGTGGGGTCACACTGAGTCTGTCACACTCACACAAGTAAGTCATAAAGAATGACAGCCGTGTGTGATAGTGTGATGATCTCAGTAGCTAGTGTACTAGTACAGCCTGCTGCCTGTAATAATATTATATCATATAATATTATGTATATATATTTTTTATTGTGAGGCTTGGGGTTAACGTTGTATAACTTGTAAGTTGGAAACTTGTACTACAAGTGTACAACTTACAAGTTATACAACGTTAACCCCAAGCGTCTTGTACAGAGAGACAGAGAGTATACTGTAAGTTAAAAAAATACTGGGTCTGGACCGGGTAGTGGTGGGTGCCTGCCTGGCCTGCCCCCCCTCTGCTTAAATTTGAAGTGCCTGTGTGTTACTGTGTTTTCAACTAGGAACACTCAACACTTGTGTTGTGAGTGACGCAGTCTGATCCTCTTATTTGCTTAGTTAGTAAATGTATTTTGTGTATGACCCGGTCAGTGTTGTAAGTAGTTACAACACTGACCAGGTCATACACAAAATACATTTATTAAACTTTCAAGTTGCTGGCTATGCTTATGCTATCTATATCTAAGTAGTATGTTGTTGTTTCACTTCCCAACTTTGGCTGCTTAATAAATATATTTTAATGAGCAGCCATCTTGTGATTTAGTGCTGTGCTTATTTGCTTAATAAATGTATTTTGTGTATGACATGGTGGTCAGTGTTGTAACTTAAGTTACATTTATTAAGCAAATAAGCACAAAATCACAAAATGGCTGCTCATTAAAATATATTTCTTATTTTAATATATTTATTAATAGTAAAAGTTACACTACTGACTCAGTAGTGTAACTTTTACTATTATAAATATATTAAAATAAGAAATATATTTTAATGAGCAGCCATTTTGTGATTTTGTGCTTATTTGCTTAATAAATGTAACTTAAGTTACAACACTGACCACCATGTCATACACAAAATACATTTATTAATCAAAACTTGCAAGTTGCTATCCTAATACTAAGCTGTAACAGCACCAGGATATGCGGGCGCGCTATTATTGTGTATATGGTGGTGCCTGGTGGACTTCACTGGACTCTGATGACGACGGTGACATAACATAATTTATACTGAGACTGACTGACTCTGAGACTAACTGTTGACCTGTATTAATGTATTTATATTTATTATGGTACTACTGGCCCTGCCGCCCTGGCCGGTTATTGTTGTGTTAGTCTCTTTCCTATATTCACTTATTGTAGCTACTAATTCAGATTAAAGTTATCCATATCGTGCTTGGGAATGCATTGACATTTATGCAACAGTCCCCTGTGTCTCTTTCCCCCTCCCCTGTGTCTCTCCCCCCTCCCCTGTGTCTCTCCCCCCTCCCCTGTGTCTCTCCCCCCTCCCCTGTGTCTCTCTCCCCTCCCCTGTCTCTCTCCCCCTCCCCTGCATCTCTCCCCTCTGTCTCTCTCTCTCTCCTCTCTGTATGCCTCTCTCTCTCTCCCCTCTGTCTCTCTCTCTCTCTCTCTCTCCCCTCTGTATCTCTCTCCCCTCTGTCTCTCCCATCTGTCTCTCTCTCTCCCCTCTGTCTCTCTCTCTCCCCCCTCTGTCTCTCTCTCTCCCCTCTCTCTCTCTCTCTCCCCCTCTGTCTCTCTCTCCCCTCTGTCTCTCTCTCTCTCTCCCCTCTGTCTCTCTCTCCCCTCTGTCTCTCTCTCCCCCCCTCTCTCTCTCTCTCTCCCCTCTGTCTCTCTCTCTCTCTCCCCTCTGTCTCTCTCTCTCCCCTCTGTCTCTCTCTCTCTCCCCCTCTGTCTCTCCCCCTCTGTCTCTGTCTCTCCCCTCTGTCTCTCTCTCCCCTCTGTCTCTCTCTCCCCCCCCTCTCTCTCTCTCTCTCCCCTCTGTCTCTCTCTCTCTCTCTCTCTCTCTCTCCCCTCTGTTTCTTTGTCTCTCTCTCCCCCTCTGTCTCTCTGTCTATCTCTCTCTCTCCCTGTCTCTCCCACCCCCTCTGTCCAATTTTCATCTAATATCTAATTTCCTTCATTCTCTTGATATCCTTTGTTGAAAATCATATATAAATATGCTCAGTAGCTGCTGATTGGTGGCTGCACAATAGATACCTCATGTGATTGGCTCACCCATGTACATTGCTATTTCTTCAACAAAGGATATCTAAAGAATGAAGGCATATCCTAGCCAGTGCCTCACCTGCCTCTGACCTCACTGCACGTCACTGGGGTGCTCAAGTAGTTAAGAACATTTTGAAGAAACACTGGGAAGTACTAAGGGGTGACCCTATTTTAAAAGATCAAATAGGAATGAATCCCCAGGTTATCTTTAAGAAAAATAGGAACTTAAAAAGTATGGTGGCTCCCTCAAAATTAAAAAGTAACATTATTCCCTCCTCCCACTGGCTGCAAGCACAAGCTGGTACTTTTAAATGTTTTAGAAAAAATTGTATCATGTGCGATCATGTCTTGAAGGGTAATGAAATATACAACTTTGATAAAAGTAAAAAATACATAATAGAGGGTAGAACAAACTGTAAATCCACATATGTGGTTTACCAATTGTTATGTAAATGTGGGAAAATATATGTAGGTCGTACAAAAAGATGTATAAAAAGAAGGTGGTACGAACACGTTGAGAACATTAAATCAGGGTACGATAAACATAGTGTATCTAACCATTTCAATTATGTACATAATAGGGATTTTAGTGATTTGAAGATTAGAATTTTGGAACAAATTAAACCTGGACCATGTCCTAATAGGAGATTGTTGCTACTTAGAAAGTGTGAAACCAAATGGATCCATCGCTTAGAGTGTTTGGAACCAAAAGGTTTAAATATTGATATTGACCTCCAGGCATTCATGGGTTAATATAAAAAATTTTCATCTATTTTATTTATTTAGGTATTTAATAAATTTAATACTCCACATCCTCAATTTTATAGGTAATAAATATTAGGCTTATCTTATTATAAATTTTAGTATTAGGTCTACTAGAGATAGAGGTTTTTTTTTTATAGAGGTTTTTTTTTTTTTTTTTTTTTTATAGATTAAGTATTGGGCTAGTTTTATATCTTGATTAATTCTTGTGGCTTTATACATTGTTTGCATTTATGTTGGTGTTTTTATATGGATCAAATGATTTTATGAATTATAATATAGCTATATATATCTATTTTTATACAGCTAAATGCATTTAATACTTGTTTAGATATGTTGCTATTTTAGTGTAGTTATATATGTGTGAGCCTTTTTTAACCACTAGTGCCCATATAATCCAAGTAATCTGTCAGATACGAGTGTATTAGGATATATGTGGTAAAAAGGTAAATCCCTTCCTGAGAGGAAGTATGTCAGAGGTGTGTGTATAAATTGCAGTCCTACAGGTAGTTTGTTAGCTTGTATTTTCATATACCCCTGAAGAAGTCTGCCCGTGTGCAGAGGAAACGCGTAGGGTAACTAACTCCTACCATCAAAGTGTTTAGGACTGCTGCTCTTTTGAGTTTCTCTTTGGCACCTGCCGTATGTGACAGGAAGCGGGTCTCTTGGTGCTGCTGGTCGGCGTCTGAGGTGTTCCCGCTGAGATTTGCTACAGGCGAAAGACAACTAGCCAGAGGGCATTACCGCTCATACATTACTGTCATCTTGTAAGTGTGCAATTTTCTGTGTGTGTCATTTACCTGAATAAACGCTGCTGTGATTCGTGGATGCGCTGTTTTCTTCTTGTCATTTCAACTACAAATACACGCCTAGATTTAGAGTTTTGCGGCCAAAGGGGTGCATTAGCTACGCATGCTTTTTTTCTCCCGCACCTTTTAAATACCGCTGGTATTTAGAGTTCACAGAATGGCTGGGTTTTCAGTGCGTTAGGCTCCAAAAAGGGAGCGTAGAGCATAATTTAACGCCACTGCAACTCTCGATACCAGTGGTGCTTACGGACGCGGCCAGCTTCAAAAACGTGCTCGTGCACGATTCCCCCATAGAAAACAATGGGGCTGTTTGAGCTGAAAAAAAACCTAACACCTGCAAAAAAGGCACGTTCAGCTCCTAACGCAGCCCCTTTGTTTTCTATGGGGAAACACTTCCTACGTCTGCACCTAACACTCTAACATGTACCCCGAGTCTATACACCCCTAACCTTACACATATTAACCTCTAATCTGCCGCCCCCGCTATCGCTGACACCTGCATATTTTTTTAACCCCTAATCTGCCGCTCCGTAAACCGCCGCTACTTACATTATCCCTATGTACCCCTAATCTGCTGCCCCTAACACCGCCGACCCCTATATTATATTAATTAACCCCTAATCTGCCCCCCACAACGTCGCCTCCACCTGCCTACACTTATTAACCCCTAATCTGCCGACCGGACCGCGCCGCTATTATAATAAAGTTATTAACCCCTAATCCGCCTCACTCCCGCCTCAATAACCGTATAATAAATAGTATTAACCCCTAATCCGCCCTCCCTAACATCGCCGACACCTAACTTCAAACATTAACCCCTAATCTGCCGACTGGAGCTCACCGCTATTCTAATAAATGTATTAACCCCTAAAGCTAATTCTAACCCTAACCCTAACACCCCCCTAAGTTAAATATAATTTTTATCTAACGAAATAAATGACTATTATTAAATAACTTATTCCTATTTAAAGCTAAATACTTACCTGTAAAATAAACCCTAATATAGCTACAATATAAATTATAATTATATTGTAGCTATTTTAGGATTAATATTTATTTTACAGGCAACTTTGTAATTATATTAACCAGGTACAATAGCTATTAAATAGTTAATAACTATTTAATAGTTACCTAGTTAAAATAATTACAAAATTACCTGTAAAATAAATCCTAACCTAAGTTACAATTAAACCTAACACTACACTATCAATAAATTATTTAAATACTATACCTACAAATAACTACAATTAAATAAACTAGCTAAAGTACAAAAAATAAAAAAGAACTAAGTTACAAAAAATAAAAAAATATTTACAAACATTAGAAAAATATTACAACAATTTTAAACTAATTACACCTACTCTAAGCCCCCTAATAAAATAACAAAGCCCCCCAAAATAAAAAAATGCCCTACCCTATTCTAAATTAAAAAAGTTCAAAGCTCTTTTACCTTACCAGCCCTGAACAGGGCCCTTTGCGGGGCATGCCCCAAAGAATTCAGCTCTTTTGCCTGTAAAAAAAACACATACAATACCCCCCCCAACATTACAACCCACCACCCACATACCCCTAATTTAACCCAAACCCCCCTTAAATAAACCTAACACTAAGCCCCTGAAGATCTTCCTACCTTATCTTCACCATACCAGGTTCACCGATCCGTCCTCGGAAGTCTTGATCCAAGCCTCGGAAGTGTTGATCCAAGCCCAAGCGGGGGCTGAAGAGTGACGTCCATCCTCGGGCTGAAGTCTGGATCCAAGCGGCGGCTGAAGAACTCCATCATCGGGCTGAAGTCGGAAGTCCATCATCGGGATGAAGTCTTCTATCAAGCCGCATCTTGAATCTTCTTTCTTCTGGAGCGGAGCCATCTTCTTTCCAACCGAAGCGGATCCAACCTCTTCAACCGACGCCTACTCGCCGAATGACGGTTCCTTTAAATGACGTCATCCAAGATGGCATCCCTCGAATTCCGATTGGCTGATAGGATTCTATCAGCCAATCGGAATTAAGGTAGGAAAATTCTGATTGGCTGATGGAATCAGCCAATCAGAATCAAGTTCAATCCGATTGGCTGATCCAATCAGCCAATCAGATTGAGCTCGCATTCTATTGGCTGATTGGAACAGCCAATAGAATGGAAGCTCAATCTGATTGGCTGATTGGATCAGCCAATCGGATTGAACTTGATTCTGATTGGCTGATTCCATCAGCCAATCAGAATATTCCTACCTTAATTCCGATAAGCCAATCGGAATTCGAGGGACGCCATCTTGGATGACGTCATTTAAAGAAACCGTCATTCGGCGAGTAGGCGTCGGTTGAAGAAGTTGGATCCGCGTCGGTTGGAAAGAAGATGGCTCTGCTCCGCTCCAGAAGAAAGAAGATTGAAGATGCGGCTTGATAGAAGACTTCATCCCGATGATGGACTTCCGACTTCAGCCCGATGATGGAGTTCTTCAGCCGCCGCTTGGATCCAGACTTCAGCCCGAGGATGGACGTCACTCTTCAGCCCCCCGCTTGGGCTTGGATCAACACTTCCGAGGCTTGGATCAAGACTTCCGAGGACGGATCGGTGAACCTGGTATGGTGAAGATAAGGTAGGAAGATCTTCATGGGCTTAGTGTTAGGTTTATTTAAGGGGGGTTTGGGTTAGATTAGGGGTATGTGGGTGGTGGGTTGTAATGTTGGGGGGGGCTATTGTATGTGTTTTTTTTACAGGCAAAAGAGCTGAATTCTTTGGGGCATGCCCCGCAAAGGGCCCTGTTCAGGGCTGGTAAGGTAAAAGAGCTTTGAACTTTTTTAATTTAGAATAGGGTAGGGCATTTTTTTATTTTGGGGGGCTTTGTTATTTTATTAGGGGGCTTAAAGTAGGTGTAATTAGTTTAAAATTGTTGTAATATTTTTCTAATGTTTGTAAATATTTTTTTATTTTTTGTAACTTAGTTCTTTTTTATTTTTTGTACTTTAGTTAGTTTATTTCATTGTATTTATTTGTAGATATTGTATTTAATTAATTTATTGATAGTGTAGTGTTAGGTTTAATTGTAGATAATTGTAGGTATTTTATTTAATTAATTTATTGATCGTGTAGTGTTAGGTTTAATTGTAACTTAGATTAGGATTTACTTTACAGGTAATTTTGTAATTATTTTAACTATTTTAGCTATTAAATAGTTCTTAACTATTTAATATCTATTGTACCTGGTTAAAATAAATACAAAGTTACCTGTAAAATAAATATAAATCCTAAAATAGCTATAATATAATTATAATTTATATTGTAGCTATATTAGGGTTTATTTTACAGGTAAGTATTTAGCTTTAAATAGGAATAATTTATTTAATAAGAGTCAATTTATTTAGTTAGATTTAAATTATATTTAACTTAGGGGGGTTTTAGTGTTAGGGTTAGACTTAGCTTTAGGAGTTAATCCATTTATTACAGTAGCGGCGAGATTTGGTCGGCAGATTAGGGATTAATAATTGAAGTTAGGTGTCGGCGATGTTAGGGAGGGCAGATTAGGGGTTAATACTATTTATTATAGGGTTATTGAGGCGGGAGTGAGGCGGATTAGGGGTTAATAACTTTATTATAGTAGCGGTGCGGTCCGCTCGGCAGATTAGGGGTTAATAAGTGTAGGCAGGTGGAGGCGACGTTGAGGGGGGCAGATTAGGGGTTAATAAATATAATATAGGGGTCGGCGGTGTTAGGGGCAGCAGATTAGGGGTACATAAGGATAACGTAGGTGGCGGCGCTTTGCGGTCGGCAGATTAGGGGTTAATTATTGTAGGTAGCTGGCTGCGACATTGTGGGGGGCAGGTTAGGGGTTAATAAATATAATATAGGGGTTGGCGGTGTTAGGGGCAGCAGATTAGGGGTACATAAGTATAACGTAGGTGGCGGTCGGCAGATTAGGGGTTAAAAAAAATTAATCGAGTGGCGGCGATTTTGGGGGGTTGGTTGGTTGGTGGGTTTTTCTGTTGGGGGGTTTGTATTTTTTTTTTCAGGGAAAAGAGCTGATTTCTTTAGGGCAATGCCATACAAAAGGCCCTTTTAAGGGTTATTATTATTATTATTATCGGTTATTTGTAGAGCGCCAACAGATTCCGCAGCGCTAATTGGTAATTGGTATTGTAGGCTAGGGGTTTTTTTATTTTGGGGGGCTTTTTTATTTTTATAGGGCTATTAGATTAGGTGTAATTGTTTTTATTTTGGATATTTTTGGTTTGTTATTTTTCGTAATTTAGTATTTTTTATTTTTTGTAATTGTAGATTTAATTTTTTTAGTGTGTAATTAAGTTTATTTAATTTGTAGTTATTTCAATTTTAGTCTAAAAGTAATGTTAGTTTAATTTATAGTTTAAACTTAGTTTCTCTTACATTGGTGTATCCAGTCCACGGATTCATCCTTACTTGTGGGATATTCTCAATCCCTACAGGAAGTGGCAAAGAGAGCACACAGCAGAGCTGTCCATATAGCTCCCCTCAGGCTCCGCCCCCTCAGTCATTCTCTTTGCCGCTCTACAGGGGCGTATTAAGGCATAGGCCAACGAGGCCGGTGCCTAGGGCAGCAGATTTTTAAGGGGCAGCAGAATTTTGAGTCCCTAGGGCCACTCTACTGAACTCAGGGCCGGGTGGCTAAATCAACCAATTACAAATTACTTAAATGGCTGGCTCGGCTATTGCTATCCTATGGGATTGTATGTGGGTGCGCATGACGTGGTGACAGTGGAGGTGGAGCTCACTTGCGCAGCCTGGCCTGGACTGAGAGGGAATGCGCTATTCTTCCTGGCTCCACCGCGTGATTGAGACTCACACAGACTACACAGTGCAGTGTGCACTACACCGTGACCACTGTGAAACAGCATATGCCTTTCTCCCTTCAATACATCTTCATTAGTCATTAAAATACTTAAACGGATTAGTCACTAAATACTTGTACATTTACTGTTTGTCTATCTGTCATACATGCAAAGAATAAGTATTTATTGCTGAATCTATACAACTATGTGACTTAAAACACAACTGAAAATATGTTGTATGCATTTAATACATTCAGAAACAATACAAGTATATACTTTATTATGATTGTATCATGTGACTTTATCCCCTAGGATACAATTCCTAAACCTATCATAACTACTGTTGTATTTTTTAAGTACTTTTAAAGGCCAGTTTGTATATTCATTACATATTTATCCAAGCAGATATTTTGCTTAAATAACTGTCAATCACCAAAGAAGACGAAGATGTTTAAGGTTGAACAACTACCTACTGACAAACTATCATACAGTGAAGGATATTTTTTCTGATATAAACACTTTAATCATCTGACTTGCAAAATAATGTCTTAATATATATATATATATATATATATATATATATATATATATATATATGTGTGTGTGTGTGACCAGAGTGAATGCAAGCCCTGGTGAACATCTACTTAAAAAGACATAATTTTTTACACCCTGCCCCAAAAATATTATGTCTAAAAAAAGGCCTTAAACCTGGGGTGGGGTGGGGTGGGGGCAGCAGAATTTTGAGTGCCTAGGGCAGGACAAAACCTAAATACGCCCCTGCCGCTCTAACAAGTAGCATCTCCACGGGAATGTAAAGGGAATGTGGTGTTAGTTTGTAGTTTTTTATTTCTTCAATCAAAAGTTTGTTATTTTAAAATAGTGCCGGTTTGTACTATTTACTCTGAGGCAGAAAATGATGAATATTCTGCTGAGAGGAAAATGCATTGCTGTTCCCACGCAGGACTGTTGAGTACAGGAAAACTTCAGTTGGGGGGAACAGTTTGCAGGCTTAACTGCTTTAAGGTATGTTTCAGTCATTTTTTCTAGTCAAGACTTAGTAATGCTAGAAGACTGACAGGAATCCCCATGTGGGAAAGGTAAACCATATTCTGAGACTTAGTATAGAAGAAAGGCTTATTGAAAGGGCTCAATACACTGGTGGACACTGTTAAGGGGCAATCGATTATTTTTTAAGATAATCTGACATTATACAAGTTTTATATTGCATTTAAAACACTTTTTGGGGTTTTATTCCGCATGGCATATATTTAGACACCTATTTTGGCTTGGGAAGGCCCCACAAACTCCTGAGGGAAGATGGAGGGGGCCTGAATTTTGCGCCTCAGTTGCGCAGTTGATTTTACAAACAGCTTCATGCAGATACATGTGAAGGGTCCAAAGATTACTTGAGGACTTCAGAGAGGCTTATTTTCAATCAAAACTAATCCCCAAGGAAGGTAGGAACACAGCAAAGGCTGTGGCATGGTTAATTTGCTCTAGTTTGGGCAGTAGGGGGTTAATTGACTTGAAATTTACTGTGCAATCATTTCAAAGCATTAAGATCATATGGTGAAATTTCATAAAGATTGGATGATTTTTGGAGGTTTAGTAAAAAAGTATGCGCTTTTTATTATTTAAAGGCACAGTACTGTTTTTTCAAAAATTGTATTTTACTGTATTTGAGTGCTGTCTAAGTCTGTTTAACATGTCTGAGCCTACAGATAGACCTTGTTCTATGTGTTTAAAAGCCATGGCGGTCCCCCCTTTTACATTTGTGTTTAAAGTGTGCTAACATATCCAAACATTTTAAAGACCATACAGTGACACTTTAAAATGTGGCCCAAGATGATTCTTTAACGGAAGGTAATGTTCCTCTCCCCATGTGTCGACACCAGTTACGCCCGCGCAAGCGATGCCTAGTACCTCTAGCGCATTGGCCCCTATTACATTGCAACAATTAGCAGCAGTCATGGATAATTCCCTTGCAGCATTTCTATCCAAACTGCCTGTTTTTCCTACAAAGCGTGATAGCTCAGTTTTAAGAACAGAGGATGAGCAATCAGAAGTTTTGGATAATTTATCTGTTGTACCCTCACATGGCGGTGAGGGATGTACTGTCTGAGGGAGAAATTTGTGACGCAGGTAAAATTTCTCAGCGGGCAGAATCAGATTTCTTAGCGTTTAAATTTAAGCTGGAACACCTCCGCGTACTGCTTAAGGAGGTTTTAGCTACGCTGGTTGATTGTGACCCTATGGTGGTCCCAGAAAAATTGTGTAAAATGGACAAGTTTTTAGAAGTCCCTGTATACACTGATGCGTTTCCGATCCCTAAGAGGGTGGCGGATATTGTGACTAGGGAGTGGGAGAGACCAGGTGTACCTTTTGTTCCCCCCCCTATCTTTAAGAAAATGTTCCCCATAACTGACCCCAGGCGGGACGCGTGGCAGGCGGTCCCTAAGGTAGAGGGAGCAGTTTCAACACTAGCTAAGCGCACAACTATACCAATAGAAGACAGTTGTGTTTTCAAAGATCCTATGGATAACAAATTAGAAGGGTTACTAAAGAAAATATTTGTTCAACAAGGTATCCTTCTTCAACCAATTGCCTGCATTATTCCTGTAACTACTGCAGCGGCTTTTTGGTTGAGGCGCTGGAGGAGTCGCTCCAGAGGGAGACTTCATATGACGAAGTCATGGATAGAATTCATGCTCTAAAGCTGGTTAATTCTTTCATTACAGATGCCGCTTTACAATTAACTAAATTAGCGGCAAAAAATTCTGGTTTTGCCATTGTGGCGCGAAGAGCGCTCTGGCTCAAATCATGGTCGGCTGACTTGTCGTCCAAAACAAAATTACTTAATATCAGGAAAGGGCCATGCTCTTCCACAAGATAGACCTTTTAAGGCTAATTTGCGCTCCTTTCGCAACTTCAGGAGCGGACCTGCTTCAACCTCTGCAACCGCAAAGCAAGAGAGTAACGTTTCCCAGCCCAAAACAACATAAAAGCCTTTGCAGGGCTGGAACAAGGGTAAACAGGCCAAGAAGCCTGCTGCTGCTACCAAGACAGCATGAAAGGGTAGCCCCCGCTCCGGGACCGGATATAGTAGGGGGCAGACTTTCTCTCTTGCTCACGCTTGGGCAAGAGATGTTCCAGATCCCTGGGCATTAGAAATTGTTGCTCAAGGGTATCTTCTAGAATTCGAAGACTCTCCCCCAAGGGGAAGGTTCCACATTTCTCGTTTGTCTTCAGACCAGACAAAGAAACAGGCGTTCTTACGCTGTGTAGAAGATCTTCTAAAGATGGGAGTCATTCACCCAGTTCCAACTGCAGAGCAAGGAATGGGTTTTTACTCAAGCCTGTTTGTAGTTCCCAAAAAGGAAGGAACTTTCAGGCCAATCCTGGATTTAAAAATTCTAAACAAATTCCTCAGAGCTCCATCATTCAAAATGGAAACCATTCAGACAATCTTACCATTGATCCAGGAAGATCAATATATGACTACCGTGGATTTAAAGGATGCATACCTACATATTCCTATCCACAAAGATCACCATCAGTTCCTAAGGTTCGCCTTTCTGGACAAGAATTTTCACAAAGGTGCTAGGGTCCATTCTAGCGGTACTAGGACCGTGGGGCATTGCAGTAGCACCTTATCTGGACGACATATTAATTCAGGCGTCGTCTTTTCAAAGAGCCAAGGCTCATACAGAAATAGTTCTGGCCTTTCTAAGGTCTCACGGGTGGAAGGTGAACGTCGAAAAAAGTTCTCTGTCCCCGCTCACAAGGGTTCCCTTCCTGGGAACGCTAATAGACTCGGTAGAGATGAAAATATTTCTGACGGAGGTCAGGAAGTTAAAACTTTTAACTACTTGCCGAGTTCTTCATTCTGTTCCTCGGCCTTCTGTGGCTCAGTGCATGGAGGTAATCGGGTTAATGGTTGCGGCAATGGACGTTGTTCCCTTTGCCAGAATTCATCTCAGACCACTGCAGCTGTGCATGCTCAAACTGTGGAATGGGGATTATGCAGATTGTCTCCTTAGATACAAATGGACGAGAAAACCAGAGATTATCTTCTCTGGTGGTTGTCTCAGGATCACCTGTCTCAGGGAATGTGCTTCCGCAGACCAGAGTGGATCATTGTCACGACCGATTCCAGTCTGTTAGGCTGGGGTGCGGTCTGGGACTCCCTGAAAGCTCAGGGCCTATGGTCTCGGGAAGAGTCTCTTCTCCCGATAAACATTTTGGAACTGAGAGCGATATTCAACACGCTCCAGGCATAGCCTCAACTAGCGGAGGCCAGGTTCATCAGGTTTCAGTCGGAACAACATCACGACTGTAGCGTACATCAATCATCAGGGAGGAACAAAGAGTTCCCTAGCGATGAAGGAAGTATCCAAGATCATCAAATGGGCGGAGGATCACTCCTGCCATCTATCTGCAATTCACATCCCAGGAATAGACAACTGGGAGGCGGATTTTCTGAGTCGTCAGACCTTTCATCCGGGGGAGTGGGAACTCCTTCCGGAGGTTTTTGCTCAGCTTATGGGGTATTCCAGAGTTGGATCTGATGGCGTCCCGTCAGAACTCCAAACTTTCTCTTTACGGATCCAGGTCCAGGGACCCCAAGGTTGCATTGATAGATGTTCTAGTAGCGCCTTGGTCCTTCAATCTGGCTTATGTTTTTTCCACCGTTTCCCCTTCTCCCTCGTCTGGTAGCCAGAATCAAACAGGAGAAGGCTTCGGTAATTTTGATAGCGCCTGCGTGGCCACGCAGGACTTGGTATGCAGACCTAGTGGACATGTCATCTGTTCCACCATGGACTCTGCCATCGAGGCAGGATCTTCTAATTCAAGGTCCATTCAAGCATCCAAATCTAGTTCTCTGCAGCTGACTGCTTGGAGATTGAACGCTTAATTCTATCTAAGCGTGGGTTCTCTGGATCAGTTATAGATACTTTGATCCAGGCTAGAAAACCTGTCACCAGGAACATTTACCATAAGATATGGCGGAAATATCTTTGTTGTTGTGAATCCAAGGGTTACTCGTGGAGTAAGATTAGGATTCCTAGGATTTTGTCATTTCTCCAAGAAGGATTGGTGAAAGGATTGTCAGCTAGTTCCTTAAAGGGACAGATATCTGCTCTATCTATTCTGTTTCACAGGCGTCTGGCGGAAGTACCAGACGTTCAAGCGTTTGCATAGGCTTTAGTCAGAATCAAGCCTGTTTATAAACCTGTGGCTCCTCCATGGAGTCTAAATTTAGTTCTTTCTGTCCTTCAAGGGGTTCCGTTTGAACCTTTACATTCCATAGATATTAAGTGATTATCTTGGAAAGTTTTGTTTTTGGTAACTATTTCTTCTGCTCGAAGAGTTACAGAATTGTCTGCTTTGCAGTGTAATTCACCCTATCTGGTGTTTCATGCAGATAAGGTTGTTTTGCGTACAAAACCTGGTTTCCTTCCGAAAGTGGTTTCTAATAAGAATATTAACCAGGAAATCATTGTTCCTTCTCTGTGTCCTAATTCAGTTTCTAAGAAGGAACGGCTGTTACACAATCTTGATGTGGTTCGTGCTTTAAAATTCTATTTAAAAGCAACTAAAGATTTCAGACACACGTCATCCTTGTTTGTTGTCTATTCTGGTAAGAGGAGAGGTCAAAAAGCTATCGCTTCCTCTCTTTTCCTTTTGGCTGAAAAGCATTATCCGATTGACTTATGAGACTGCTGGACAGCAGCCTCCTGAACGAATTACAGCTCTTTCCACCAGAGCTGTGGCTTCCACATGGGCTTTCAAGAATGAGGATTCTGTTGAACAGATTTGTAAAGCAGCGACTTGGTCTTCACTGCATACTTTTGCCAAATTTTACAAATTCGATACTTTTGCTTCTTCGGAGGCTATTTTTTTGGGAGAAAGGTTTTGCAAGTAGTGGTGCCTTCCGTTTAGGTTACCTGACTTGTTCCCTCCCTTCATTCGTGTCCTAAAGCTTTGGTATTGTTTCCCACAAGTAAGGATGAATTCGTGGACTGGATACACCAATTTAAGAGAAAACAGAATTTATGCTTACCTGATAAATTTCTTTCTCTTACGGTGTATCCAGTCCACGGCCCGCCCTGGCAATTAAGTCAGGTTCAAATTTATTTTTTGTAAAACTACAGTCACCACTGCACACTATGGTTCTCCTTTTTCTCCTAACTGTCGGTCGAATGACTGGGGGGGCGGAGCCTGAGGGGAGCTATATGGACAGCTCTGCTGTGTGCTCTCTTTGCCACTTCCTGTAGGGATTGAGAATATCCCACAAGTAAGGATGTATCCGTGGACTGGATACACCGTAAGAGAAAGAAATTTATCAGGTAAGCATAAATTCTGGTTTTTTTTTTAAATTTCCCAGGTAACTTTTTATTTATTTTAACCCCTTAACGACCAAGGACGTACGCAACACGTCCTCAAAAAAAATACAGTTAATGACCGAGGACGTGTGGCGTACGTCCTTGGTCTGGAAAGCAGCTGGAAGCGATCCTGTTCGCTTCCAACTGCTTTCCGGTTATTGCAGTGATGCCTCGATATGGAGGCATCCTGCAATAACCCCCCTTGGCCATCCGATGCAGAGAGAGCCACTCTGTGGCACTCTCTGCACCGGACATCGATGGCCGGTATCGTTGGTGGGTGCGAGCTTACGTGGGAGGCGGGTGGGCGGCCATCGATGCTCTGTGGGGAGTGGAGGGGGGCGGGATCGGGGGCGGGAGCTACGGGAGCGCGCACGGGAGCGCACGTGTGCACGGGGGGTGGTGGGCGGGCGCGTGCACTGGGGGCGGGAGCGGGTGGGAACCGCTACACTACAGAAAAAAAAAGAAGTTAAAAGTTAAAAACACTTATAGAATTTAAATATTAAAAATATAATCTAAGGGACCTGGAAGGGGTTGGGGGTTGGTCTTGGTGGGGGGAAGTTACACTACAGAAAAGGGTATTTTTCTGCCAGTACCCAAGATGGCGCCCATTATTGCAGAGGGGAAGGGTTAGAGAGCTGTTTGGTGGGGGATCAGTGAGGTTGGGGTCTAAGGGGGGATCCTACACATCAGCATATGTAAATATGCTTTTTTTTTTTTTTTTTTTTAAAAAAGGGCCAAATACCTTTTATTTTAGTACTGGCAGAGTTTACAACCATTTGTGCCATAATTGCACAAGCTGTTTGTAAATAATTTCAGTGAGAAACCTAAAATTGAGAAAAAATTAACGTTTTTTTTAATTTGATCGCATTTGGCGGTGAAATGGTGGCATGAAATATACCAAAATTGGCCTAGATCAATACTTGGGGTTGTCTACTACACTACACTAAAGCTAAAACTACCCCAAAAATCTCCCTACATGCTCCCTAATTAACCCCTTCACTGCTGGGCATAATACACGTGTGGTGCGCAGTGGCATTTAGCGGCCTTCTAATTACCAAAAAGCAACACCAAAGTCATATATGTCTGCTATTTCTGAACAAAGGGGATCCCAGAGAAGAATTTACAACCATTTATGCCATAATTGCACAAGCTGTTTGTAAATAATTTAAGTTAGAAACCAAAAGTTTGTGAAAAAATTTGTGAAAAGTGAACGATTTTTTGTATTTGATTGCATTTGGCGGTGAAATGGTGGCATGAAATATACCAAAATGGGCCTAGATCAATACTTTGGGTTGTCTACTAAAAAAAAATATATACATGTCAATGGATATTCAGAGATTCCTGAAAGATATCAGTGTTCTAATGTAACTATCGCTAATTTTGAAAAGAAATGGTTTGGAAATAGCAAAGTGCTACTTGTATTTATGGCCCTATAGTTTACAAAAAAAGCAAAGAACATGTAAACATTGGGTATTTCTAAAATCAGGACAAAATTTAGAAACTATTTAGCATGGGTGTTTTTTGGTGGTTGTAGATGTGTAACAGATTTTGGGGGTCAAAGTTAGAAAAAGTGTGTTTTTTTCAATTTTTTCCTCATATTTTATAATTTTTTATAGTAAATTATAAGATATGATGAAAATAATGGTATCTTTAGAAAGTCCATTTAATGGCGAGAAAAACGGTATATAATATGTGTGGGTACAGTAAATGAGTAAGAGGAAAATTACAGCTAAACACAAACACATCAAAAATAGCCTTGGTCCCAAACGGGCAGAAAATGGAAAAGTGCTGTGGTCGGTGCTCGGACAAAATTCCGACAGACAAAATGCCGAAACACATTCGTCCGTCAGACATATGTCCGATATACACTGCTTCCGACTGCACGCCGAACAGCACAATCACGCAATCACGTAATTGCATAATTGTCATCAGTATAAAAGCGGAAAATTTAGATATATATTGTGGCTACTGAGTTAAAAAAAACAACACAAACACTTAAATAAATAAATTTAAAAAAAACATCAAATTAAAAAAATGGAGTTCATAAAGACGTGTAAAGGAGGAAGAAAAATGTTATATGAAGGTTATGCATACATTGTAGACAAAAAAAAAGAAAATGTCACATATTGGAGATGTGAAAAAAAAGGTTTTTGTGGAGGAAGGCTAAAAACCATTAATGATATAATTGAAAAAGATGCATCAAATCATTCACATCCACCTAATGCAGCAAGAATTTTATCTATGAAAACAATTGAAAAAATAAAAGAAGTTGCTAAAAATTCAGAAGAAGTAACATCAAGCATAATACAAAATTGCACATCTAATTTCCCCCTTGAAGCAGCAGGAGCTCTACCTAAAAAAGAAACTCTTGCCAGAATGGTACGTCGACATCGAACAACACCAAATGGAAACATTTTAAATGATGATTTAAGAAAAACAACCAGAGGAGAAAATTTCATCATGCACGAAAGTGAAAATTTAATCATTCTGTCTACTAAAAAAAATGTAGATCTTCTTTCAAAAAAACAACACTGACTCTGTGACGGAACATTTGACTCAGCTCCTTTAGGTTTTCAGTTGTATACAATACATGTTTTAATAGAAGATAACCATACCATACCATTAGTATACTGCATATCAAAAAATAAAAATCAGGAAACTTATAATTTAATTTTTAGTATTATAAAAGAAAAAAATCCAGATATCAATCCTATATCAATTACTGTAGATTTTGAAAGAGCAGCAATAAATTGCATGACACATTTTTTACAAAATACAATAATTTATGGATGCTTTTTCCATTTTTCCCAATGCCTGTGGAGAAAAATACAATCTTTGGGCTTAAAAATATGGTATAATAATGAAAAAAATGCTCTGATCATAAAATGCTTAGAAGCATTAGCATTTGTGCCAGTGGAAGATGTAGTTGAAACATTTAATGACTTTGTAAAATCAATAGAAAAACAAAACAGTAACATTTTATCTGAATTTTTAAATTATTTTGAAAAAACCTGGATTGGCGAACTACAAGAAGGTACAAGAAGAAAACCTACTTTCGATATTACGATGTGGAACACTTTTGAAAGAACAAAACTAGGGTTACCTAGAACAAACAACTCTCTAGAAGGATGGCACAGAGCATTTGACCAACGAATGTCTATAACCCACCCAAGCATTTGCAGACTAGTTTCAAAAATAAGAAAAGAACAAGCAGAATGGGAGTTAACAATTGAAAAAATTGATTCTGGAGTTGAACTGAGAAAACCCCAAAAAAAATATGAAATCATAAACAACAGGATAATGAAAGTTTTAGAAAAATACAGTGAATACTCAAGATTAGACTTTTTAAAGGCAATAGCACATAATATATAAGATTTACTTAAATAAATCAAGATACATTCGGCCGAGGGCAGATACGATCCAAAATTTTCTGTTACAATCAGTGACTCGGGCGCCGCAACCGCCTCTGGGAACCTATCCATGGGTCCCTACCCTCACGATGTACTTTTAACACATAATATAATTATTATAATTATAATATTATAATTAATATGTTATATATAAGTTGATTTAATTGTCTTTTGTCAGTCCACTATTAAAAATGTTATAAATGTTATATATAAGTTGATTTAATTGTCCTTTGTCAGTCCACTATTAAAAAAGTTATAAAACCGTGATTTTTAAGCTTCATTCCCACCCAGCAGCCGGATAAATGTCTTTCGGAATATTGTCCGTCGGACAAATGTCCGTCGGAAAAGCATCAGTCGGATAACAGTCCGGCCACGGCTGTGGTCATTAAGGGGTTAAGATAGGGATCTTGTAATTTGAATTTAAAGTTAGGAGGTTGTTAGGTTTAGGGGTTAATAGTTTAATTTAGGGGTTAATGGGTAGTTTATGGGTGTTAGTGTACTTTGTAACAGTTTAGTTATGAGTTTTGTGTAACAGTTTTGTTGCGCAAAACTCATAACTACTGCTTTTAAATTGTACTGTACGGATCGTGTCGGTATAGGCTGTAACGCAAGCTTTTTAAGAAAATTAATTTTCCTCAGGACTACTATGGTCACTACATTGTGCAAATAATGACTGTATTCAATATGGCAATGTTAAATGGACTTTAAACCCTATGAAATAGTTACCTTTTCAGCTTAACTATAATTGATTGCAAGTAGCACGCAATCAATAGCACAAGGTGCAACCTTACGCAAAGAATAGCGCACAATCTGGTATTAGAAGTAGATGGTTAAATAATTTAAACAAAGCACCATAACGTGGTCAAAACATTTTTAAGTGCACCGTATACTTCTTTTGGAGCGCTATTAGAACTCTCATTGTGCTTGTATTACAAGTGCTGAGTAAAGTGTTGCTCTCAAGCTCAATCTATAATTCAGCTGTAAAATGTAATGCTTTTTAACACCTGAAGTAAACCATTTTTATTATTATTAATAGCATAGAACAAAACTACATCAAGGGCCCGATCCGATATGCAGCGTCGCCCGCAAAAGCCGGCGCCACCAAATTTTGCGCTGGTTTGGTATCACATATACGACGTAACATAAAGTTACGCTCGTATATTTCCCCCTTCGGCCGTAGTTTTTTGGCCCATAGAGTGATATACCAAACCCGCGCAGTTTGGTATCCAATATACAGCGTAAGGACTTACGTGGTGAAAATGGAGAAATCTTACTCCATTTTCACCTCACCACAAATTGCAGGCGTTGCAAGCCTTACGCTGAGTATTGGAACTCCGTAACTCCATAAACTGCCTGCAATATATATCCTAACACCTAACGCATGCGCAATGTCTATCTACCTGTCAAGCGCAATCCCCCACCGCAATCTTTAATAAAGTGCTTAACCCCTAAACCGCCGCTCCCGGACCCCACCACCAGCTATATTAAATGTCTAAACCCCTAATCTGATCCCCCTACACCGTCGCCAACTACATTAAATGTCTAACCCCCTAATGTGATCCCCCTACACCGCCGCCACCTATATTAAAATTATTGCCCCTAATGTGAGCCCCCTACCCCGCCGCCACCTACATTAACTATATTACCCCCTAATATGATCCCCCTACACCGCCACCACCTATTTTCACTACATTAACCCCTAATCTGAGCCCCCTACCCAACCGCCACCTATTTTCACTACATTAACCGCTAATCTGAGCCCTCTACCCCGCCGCCACCTATTTTAACTACATTAACCCCTAATCTGAGCCCCCTACCCCGCCGCCACCTATATTAAATTTATTCACCCCTAATGTGACCCCCTATACTGCCGCCACCTATATTAAATTTATTAACCCCTAATCTAATCCCCCTACACCGCCGCCACCTATATTAAAATTATTAACCCCTAATCTAATCCCCCTACACTGCCGCCACCTATATTAAATATATTAACCACTAAACCAAAGTCTAACCCTAACACTCCCTAACTTAATTATTATTAAATAAATCTAAATAATATTAATAATATTAACTAAATTATTCCTATTTAAATCTAAATACTTACCTATAAAATAAACCCTAAGATAGCTACAATATAATTAATAATTACATTGTAGCTATTTTAGGGTTTATATTTATATTACAGGTAACTTTGTATTTATTTTAACTAGGTACAATAGCTATTAAATAGTTAATAACTATTTAATAGCTACCTAGTTAAAATAATTACCAAATTACCTATAAAATAAATCCTAACCTAAATTACCATTACACCTAACACTACCCTATCAATAAATTAATTAAATAAACTACAATTATCTCAAATAAAATACAGTTAAATACACTAATCTATATTACAAAACAAACACTAAATTACAAAAAATAAAAAAAGATTACAAGAATTTGAAGCTAATTACACCTAATCTAAGCCCCCTAATAAAATAACAAAGCCCCCCAAAATTATAAAATTTCCCTACCCTAAACTAAATTAAAAAAGTAATCAGCTCTATTACCAGCCCTTAAAAGGGTCTTTTGCGGGGCATTGCCCCAAAGTAATCAGCTCTTTTACCTGTAAAAAAAAGAACAACCCCCCCATTACAACCCACTACCCACACACCCCTACTCTAAAACTCACCCGATCCCCCCTTAAAAAAACCTAAGTCTAACCCCCAAGTGGTCCTTACCTGTCCTGAAGACAGGCGGAGAAGTCTTCTTCCAGGCGGCGACCTCTTCTTCTTCCAGGAACCAGCCGGCGCGGAGCGGAGGAGTTGAAGACCGATGACCGCAGAGCTGAAGACCGTCCTCTCTGGAACTGAAGACCGGCGATGCAGGAACTGAAGATCGGCGACGCTGGAACTGAAGACCGGAGCCATGGAGCAAGGAGGATACTCTTCATACGATCTCCGCCGTACACTGAATAGGAATTTAAGGTACGCAATTAAAAATGGCATCCCTTGAATTCCTGTTGGCTGATTTGAGCCTTCAAATTCAAATCAGCCAATCGGATGAGAGCTACTTTAATTCTATTGGCGGATTTGAATAGCCAATAGAATAAGAGCTACTGTAATTCTATTGGCTATTCTAATCAGCCAATAGAATTACAGTAGCTCTTATTCTATTGGCTATTCAAATCAGCCAATAGAATTAAAGTAGCTCTCATCCGATTGGCTGATTTGAATTTGAAGGCTCAAATCAGCCAATAGGAATTCAAGGGACGCCATTTTTATCTTTTTTTATTTTTTGTAATTTAGTGTTTGTTTTTTTTGTAATATAGATTAGTGTATTTAACTTTATTTTATTTGAGATAATTGTAGTTTATTTAATTAATTTATTGATAGGGTAGTGTTAGGTGTAATGGTAACTTAGGTTAGGATTTATTTTACAGGTAATTTGGTAATTATTTTAACTAGGTAGCTATAAAATAGTTATTAACTATTTAATAGCTATTGTACCTAGTTAAAATAAATACAAAGTTACCTGTAAAATAAATATAAACCCTAAAATAGCTACAATGTAATTATTAATTATATTGTAGCTATCTTAGGGTTTATTTTATAGGTAAGTATTTAGATTTAAATAGGAATAATTTAGTTAATATTATTAATATTATTTAGATTTATTTTAATAATAATTAAGTTAGGGGGTGTTAGGGTTAGACTTAGGTTTAGTGGTTAATATATTTAATATAGGTGGCGGCGGTGTAGGGGGATTAGATTAGGGGTTAATAATTTTAATATAGGTGGCGGCGGTGTAGGGGGATTAGATTAGGGGTTAATAAATTTAATATAGGTGGCGGCGGGGTAGGGGGCTCACATTAGGGGTTAATGTAGTTAAAATAGGTGGCGGCGGGGTAGGGGGCTCAGATTAGGGGTTAATGTAGTGAAAATAGGTGGCGGCGGTGTAGAGGGATCATATTAGGGGGTAATATAGTTAATGTAGGTGGCGGCAGGGTAGGGGGCTCACATTAGGGGGTAAGACATTTAATGTAGCTGGCGGCGGTGTAGGGGGGTCAGATTAGGGGGTAAGACATTTAATGTAGCTGGCGGCAGGGTCCGAGAGCGGCGGTTTAGGGGTTAATATATTTATTGTTAGGAGTGAGAGGGGGGATTGCGGATAGAGGGGTATGCGTGTCGGGTTATTTTTGGGAGGCGTGTTAGACAGTAACGGGAGATTTAAGACTTTAGTAAAAAAAATTATGTGGCGGCAGTTTCTAACGTGCCGTAAGTCACTGGCGACTCCAGAAATTTGTACTTACGCTTATTTCTGGACATCGCTAGTTTGTCCGACTTACGGCACTTTAGCAACTGCCGGCGCCGTATATGTGATAGCTCGCTCTGCGAGCTGAAACTACGGGCGGTGCAGGTTTCCACGCTTGCGCCGAAACCTGTGCCGTATATCGTATCGCACCCCAAGAACTTTACTACTTGCACAGCCTCAGTTTAGTGCATCATTGGCTTAGTGCTCGAGCACTATCTGACATTTTACTGCTCGCCCCTTTGAACGCTGTTGTGTGAGGGAATTAGCACACTCGTGCTATCTGCACATGCAGATGTTAGTGCACACTAGACTATCACTCAAGCAACTAAAATATAACTTTGGACTTGAAAGAGGGTAAAAATAGAAGCGCATTTAACTGTATTCGAGCAATATTAATGCACAATAGCACTAATATATTTGCACTCCACTTATAAACCAGGTCTATATATTCAGCGGCTTTCCAAAAATATCCTTGATAGACAATTCAGGTTTTGGGCTTAAAGGGAAATTCAAGCCAAAATAAGAATCCACATGGATGCATTTCAGTTTTGAAAAGAAGCCTTTTTGTATTATACATCTATTAGCAAAAATGCTTCTGATAAAAGTTATAGCTGTTTCAAAAGTGTATTTAAGCATGCACCGTGCACCAGCATTTTAAACACAGCACTTTCTCAATGAGCTTAAGGTGCTAGTACCATCTGGTAATGACTCAAGTTGTTAATTGCTGACATGATACAAGCCCCACTGGTGCTCTGAGCAGCTGCAGTATTTAAAATGCTGGTGCACTGAGAATATCTAGCTATGCTTCACATGCACATGCAGAGAAAAACGTTAACACTAAAACAATGATAACTTTTACTAGAAGCATTTTTGCCAACACATGTATATTACAAATATTTAAATCCACAACAAACAAAATATATATATGCGCTAAAAGTGAATAAATAAAATCAAATAAAAATCAGAAGTGAATTCTATATATCACACTTATATATCACACTTATATATCACACGTATATATCACACTTATATATCACACTTATATATCACACTTATATATCACACGTATATATCACACGTATATATCACACGTATATATCACACTTATATATCACACTTATATATCACACTTATATATCACACGTATATATCACACTTATATATCACACTTATATATCACACTTATATATCACACTTATATATCACACGTATATATAACACGTATATATCACACTTATATATCACACTTATATATCACACTTATATATCACACTTATTATATGTACGATGCTAGGGGTCAATCACTTCTTCTCAGATAAAGGATGCATCTCACGATTGTGAAATGACATATACAGCGTGAGTTGTTCAGTACTTGCATTAATAGCTATCCCAAGTAGATGGTAAATCCTCTGGAAATTAGTGAGACCTTAAAACAATCCAGCGTACTTCACTGTGTTCAATATCCTGCATGAGCACTGAGATGATTCTAATCGGGGAATTTCCTCGAATCTCATAGAAGTAGCTGTTGATATAGAAGAAGAAACAACAGTGCATCCCAACTCTAAGAGGCCTATTTATGAAATGTCTGTCGGACCTGATCCGACAGTGCGGATCAGGTCCGACAGACATCGCTGCAGAGAGCAATACGCTCTCCGTATTCAACATTGCACCAGCAGCTCTTGTAAGATGTAAGGCCGCCAGCAGGGGGTTGTCAATCAACCCGATCGTGGTCAATCGGGTTGAATTGCAGCAATTCCTGTCCGCCTCATCAGAGCTCCGTACGGAGCTTGATAGATAGGCTCCAAAGTGTAATAATTTATTAACATTAAAAGTGCGCTATATAAATTGCACTTAACTGACATAATAGGTTTATATGTGCCATATTTAATGAAAAGAATGTTAATGGGGTAGATCTAATAAGCAGTGGATGCTGCTATATACTGCCGTAGTTTCTGGCTCGCTGAAAACAGAAGTTAAGAAGCAGCGGCCGTAACTTCCATGGCGGACTGCAGTCATCCCGATCCGATATGATCGGGATGATTGACACCCCCAATTGGCCACGAATGTGCAGGAGGCGGCATTGTACAAGCATTTCACAAGAAATGCTTGTGCAATGTTAAATGCCGACAGCGTATGCGCTATAGCGAATCATGTCCGCCCGACATCTGGTAAATTAACCCCATGGTGCCTAAGGTAAGTGGTGGTAATTTAAAGTATATTTTGATTGCGTAGATCTCCACATTTTACTATGGCGAAAATACCTACCTGTGTCTAGAGTGAGGTACCAATGGTAGTGGTGTTAAAAGTCATAAGTAAATGCACAACTTGGTTTTGATGCACCTTCTTTGATATCCTTGTACTTAGTGGAAAAAATGAAGTATGATTTTGTTTAACAAGTATTATGTATTCACCTTTCTATAGCTATGATATGATTTGTAATTTTAATAAAAGAGTGATGGTTTCACTGTCATTTTATAAGGAAGTCTTATCTGATTTTACAAAAGATTTAATTCATTTTCTATTACAATCGCAAAAGGTTTAAAGGGACATTAAACACTAAATAAATGCTAGATAGAATGATGCATTCAAAGAAAAGATTAGTCCATGACTAACATGTAGATGTATTTTTTAAAGTTTCATTAGTTGTTTAAAAAGTGACAAAATAAGTGTAAAGTTTTAGTGTCTATAAAACAATGGGAGCTGCCATGTTGTAACTTGTGTTACCTTCTCTGCTGTGGCCAATTAGGGACAGTTATACATAGGTCACTAGAGTGTGCAGCCAATGGTTGTGCTGGATTTAACAGTGTTCTGCACTTCCATTTCTAACAGGAACTGAAAAGCTCACAATTTCAGAATGGACTTACAGGCAAAGAGGACAAAATAAATAATGAAAGTATATTGCAGAGTTGTTTTATTATATACAGTTTATCATTTTATATTACCATCTCAAAGTGTTTAATGTCCCTTTAATGTTGCTTTAAGTGTTATCCTTATTCACTAGTTAGTAATTCTGTACCTAGTGTTGGCTCATGTAACTTGATGTGTGGTCTTTATCAACCGTGTAATGGAAACATAATTTAGTAAACATTCTTTGCAACCGAATCATTTTGCAATGTACAGGGCCTAACAAGGGAATATACAGTATGTCTATCATTACAATATCATTAATTCCAGGATCAAGTGATAGTGCTTAAGGACAATATGTATATTTTAGCTTATTATAAACATGACACCTATTCTTTCTTTTGCAGTTTCATAAGAATGGATCTCCATTAATAATTTAAATTCATTGCATTATATGGTATTTTCAACAGTCCCCAAATCTAAACCAGATATCTTTTAAAAAAAAAATTGTTTAATGTTCACCTTGTTCTTAAAGGGACAGTCTACACCAGAATGTTAATTTTTTTAAAAGATAGATAATCCCTTTATTACCCATTTCTGCATAACCAACACAGTTATAATAATATACTTTTAACCTCTGTGATTATCTTGTATCTAAGCCTCTGCAAACTGCCCCTTTTTTCAGTTCTTTTGACAGACTTGCAGTCTAGCCAATCAGTGCCTGCTCCCAGATAACTTCACGTGCACGAGCACAGTGTTATCTATATGAGACACGTGAACTAACACCCTCTAGTGGTGAAAAACTGTTAAAATGCAAACTGAAAGAGGTGGGCTTCAAGGTCTAAGAAATTAGCATATGAACCTCCTAGGTTAAGCTTTCAACTAAGAATACCAAGAGAACAAAGCAAAATTGGAGATAAAAGTAAATTGGAAAATTGTTTAAAATTTCATGCTCTATCTGAATCATGAAAGTTTATTTTGGCCTAGACTGTCCCTTTAAATTAGACACCTCCCATGTGAAGGCATTGTGTTGCACAGCATTTATGATTTAAGGGACAGTGTACCCTAATTTGTTCTCCTCTTTAATTTGTTCCCAGTGATAATATTTTAGCTGCTGGTGTGTATTAAATTGTTTACAAATAGCTCATTTACCTTTGTATCCGCATTTGAAATAACTGGTTTTGCTTGTTGTATTTCTACCTATACTAAAAGTTTATATACGTAAAGGGACACTGAACCCAAATTTTATCTTTTGTAATTCAGATAGAGCATGACATTTTAATCAACTTTCTAATTTACTCCTATTATCAAATTGTCTTCATTCTCTTGGTATCTTTATTTGAAATTCAAGAAAGTAAGTTTAGATGCTGGCCAATTTTTGGTGAACAACCTAGGTTGTTCCTGCTGATTGGTGGATAAATTCATCCACCAATAAAAAAATGCTGTCCAGAGTTCTGAATAAAAAAAAAAGCTTAGATGCCTTCTTTTTAAAATAAAGATAGCAAGAGAACAAAGAAAAATTGATAATAGGAATAAATTAGAAAGTGGCTTAACATTGCATACTCTATCTGAATCATGAAATAAAAAATTTGGGTTCAGTGTCCCTTTAAGTATTGGCTATAGAAAAGTTATGTAAACATAACCAGTAGAAGAAATTCAATCCTAATGGGGGTTAGGAAAGATAAGTACAAAATGTTAATTTTCAATTGTTCTCTTTAAGGACCTGATATTCAAAACCTTGCCGGCATGGAAAGAAATTATGCTAAATCTTTGGGATTTTTTTTAGATCTTATATTGTAAAATAGGTTTATCTCATTCACATTCAAAACCCTGTATAGTGAGATGAACGTCTTTCAAATTAAAATTTGTGCTTTTAACATTTTTTTAGGGACCTCTCTGTATTGATGTCTTAGATTATCTCACCTGAGCGGCGAGCTTTTGATTATCAGTCCCTAAGGGTCTGATGATCTAAACCTCTCTCCGCTCAGGTGAGTTGATCTAAAATGATCCTCCAGCACTGCGAGATCTGTAGTGAAATTGTTTAAAGACAGATTTTGCTTTACTTCTCCAAGGGGCGTTCCCTGCATTTCTGGGGGGCCAAATGATCTAAAGCTCTTCACTATAATTTAGAAAATAATTTAGAAGCACAAATTGTATCTTCTGACACGTTTATGTCACTATGTAGAATTCTTTATGTGAAGGAGAGACTCCTACATTTCAATATAAGGTCTCCATGCCGGCGAGTTTTTGATCACAAATTAGGGGCCGATTACATATGT
Source organism: Bombina bombina (assembly GCF_027579735.1). Taxonomy (NCBI): domain Eukaryota; kingdom Metazoa; phylum Chordata; class Amphibia; order Anura; family Bombinatoridae; genus Bombina; species Bombina bombina. Next base: position 938,320,293 of record NC_069500.1, read on the forward strand.
GGCATCGAATACAAGTGTGGCGCGTATATTTTACCGGTCTCCACTGTTTTTACTCCCTTAAACTAACATAGAACCGGCGTAGCAAGCCGGTATCATATATTCAGTGCAAGGACCTACGCAGCGAGAATGGAGACATTTTACTCCATTGTCACCTAGCCACACATAGGCAAGTTCAGCAAACCTTGCACTGAATATATAAGTACCGTAACGCCCTAGAAGCCTTAACGAACATCTAACACATGTGCATTATGTACCTCTCAACTGCCATTCCCCCACCGCAATAACTAATAAATATATTAACCCCAAATTCGCCAACCCCCACATCGCAAAGTATCTAATAAAGTTATTAACCCTAAATCCGCCACCCACCCAAAACCCAAAGTATCTAGTTACACTATTAACCCCTAAACCGCCAACCCCCCACAGCCCAATCTATATATTTACACTATTAACCCCTAATCTGCCAAACCCCTAATCGTCCGCAGCACACTGATGATCGCATGAAGAGGAGCCTCCAGATCTGATGTCCGCGCCGCCGCTGATCCTGCTCCGCTCCACTCCGCCTTTGCTCCGTGCCACGGGATGAACAAAGAAGAGGGTCCAGTGCTGGATGAAGATGGAGCCACCTGGAAGAAGACCTTCACCGCCGGACTTCAGGAATAGTGAGTATTTATGTCAGGGTTAGTGTTAGTGGGTGGGTTTTTTTTTAGATTAGGGCTTTTTATTTCTTTTAATGGGCACTAAAGAGCTGATTGCCCTTTTAAGGGCAATGCCCATACAAATGTCCCTTTAGGGGTAATGGGTAGATTAGATATTTTTAGAGTTAGATCTTTTTGATTTTGGGGGGTTAGGTGTGTGGGGGTTTTACTGTTAGGAGGTAATTTGTATTTTTATAGTAAAAGAGCTGTTAAACTTATGGCATTGCCCTACAAAAGGCCCTTTAAAGGGCTATTGGTAGCTTAGAGTTAGATTGGGGGGTTATTTTGGGGTATCTTTTTTGTTTTTATAGGGGTATTAGATTAGGTTTAAAAAATTATTTTGGATAATTTCGTTTATTTTTTTCTGGAATCTTAGATTTTTTTATTTTTTGTAATCTTAGATTTTTTTATTTTAATTTAACCTTAGATTTTTTTTTTATGTAAATTTAGGTGGGGGGGTTTTTGATGTAAAGATAGGATTTTTTATTTTTGGTAATTTTTATTAATTTTTAAAGGTAGTCTTTTTTTATTTTATGCAATTGTAGTTAATTAGGGTTAATTTAGGGAGTGTTAGGTTAGGGGCTTAGTGATTTATTGTGTGGGGTTGGCGGTTTAGGGGTTAATAGTTTAATTAGGTAGATTGCGTTGTGGGGTTTGGCGGATTAGGGGTTAATATGTTTATTAGGTACTTTGTGTTGTGGGGGGTGGCAGATTAGGGGTTAATACATTTATTAGTTATTGCGGTAAGGGATGATGGATTAGGGGTTATTAGTTTACATAGGTAGATTGTGTTGTGGGGGGATAGCAATTATTAGTTGCTATGTTGGGGAATGGCGGATATAGGGGTTTTGACATGTCGGGTTAATTTTTTGGAGGCGGGTTAGATTTTAACGTGTGTTTAAACATGTTTTAGTTTTTTACTTAGGCGCCAGCAGTTCATAAACTGAAGTAAGTCACTGGCAAATCCAGAAATGTCTATTTCCGCACATTTCGGAACCTTGACAGTTTATCTGACTTACGGCAGTTTATGATCTTCCGGCACCATATTTGTGATTCATCCGATGTGCGAGGTGAACTTACAGGCGGCGTGGGTTTCAGCAGTTGCGCTGAAACCTATGCCGTATATATGTAATCTCACCCTAGAAATTAAGCTAAAATGTTTTCACTCAAATTTAAAGGGATATTTAAACAGTGCTCCTTTGGTATAAACAAATATGTTAAAGGGACAGTCAACACCAGAATTTTTGTTGTTTAAAAAGATAGATAATCCCTGTATTACCCATTCCCAGTTTTGCAAAACCAACACAGTTATAATAATATACATTTTACCTCTGTAATTACCTTGTATCTAAGCCTCTACAAACTGCCCCCTTATTTCAGTTCTTTTGGCAGATTTGCATTTTAGCCAATCAGTGCTGACTCCTAGGTAAGTTCACGTGTTCAATGTTATCTACAGTATATGACACACATGAACTAACGCCCTCTAGTGGTGAAAAACTATCAAAATGCATTCAGATTAGAGGCGGCCTTCAGGGTCTAAGAAATTAGCATATGAGCCTTCATAGGTTTAGCTTTCAACTAAGAATACCAAGAGACTAAAGCAAAATTGGTGATAAAAGTAAATTGGAAAGTTATTTAAAATTGCATGCATATATGAATCATAAACGCTTATTTTGGACTTGACTGTCCCTTTAAATCAAAGTAAACATGCAAAGAAACAGATGTGTTAAAAAAAGAGCAACTCACTTGTTTTCTTGAGAAAATTAGCTCTTAGAAATTCTCAGTGTAGCTCTTGCTACCAGTAGGATAAGAGCAGAGCATTTTTAAAACCTAAGTTTTATTCTGTCAGTTCTGAGCATGAGCAAATCTGATTCGTTATCTAGTCTATTAACTTTATAGTAAACCAGCCTAGAAGTTTTATGACGTCAGGCTAAAATAAACCTTCCTGCAGAGGCCTCCTCCTCCTTGTAGTGTGACAGGAAGTAAAGGATACTGCACAAATTTAGTGTAAAAGAATAAAAATCTAAATAGGTGAATAATACATATAGCAATTATTTATATTAGGTATAAGCAACTGCTTAGTGTTTTTGTTAGTACAACGATGACAGACTGTTTAACATCTGTTTAAATTAACACAGAAACTTTCAAAACATAATCAGAATTTGTAAAGTTAATGCAGGATCTAAATCGAAATGTATTAAAATATAAAATAGAAAGTGCAAAGCTCAAATGTAATTATACTGAAAAGACCCAATCTGAAGTGTAAAGTAATAAAAAATACAAAGCACAAAGTGTAAGTGTAACAAAATTGTCATATCATGCAGGCTTGTCTCTCCTTCATAGCTATAGAAATAAGAGATATTTCATTCATTTTCTTTGATCATTCAGTGTCTTCAGCCCCTGTAAAGTCTGCACTACAATTCCTCTCCAAGCAGGAGAATCTTTGATCATCAGGCTTTTCACGAAACTACTGCAATGAAACGGAAATGCTATTTTCCGCTGACAAACAGGATTTAGTTGGGTATCAACAACATTATCAATAAACTTCTACAGAAAATAAAAGTTAAAGATAGGAAAAAATATGCACAAAGGTTCTAATCCTGTATTGTAACTATTAAAAAAAACTGTGGTGGTGTAGAAATTAATTTAGTGACTGTCCTTTGAGTGCAGTGATGTATAACAATTTAATAATCTAGCGCAGTGTTTCTCACCCTTTTATGCTTCCCTTCAGGCATATTGTTTTGCATAAGTACCGCCAAATGCAACACATATGTAAATTTCTGTTTTTTGGGAATTTAGTTTCAAATCTAGTTTTATCGAATGCTAATTTAGCAAATCTTTTGAAATATTCCAAAGAAATATAAGAGCAACACATAATGAATAAATTAATTATAGAGAAAATACACACAATCCTGTGCCACTTACATTGAAAACAATATATAGGGCTAAATTACAAGTGTTAATTTATCGCTCTACCGTAAACAGACAAATGCATCTGTTTACGGGCGCACGATAACTAACCAGACATTACAAGTGGCTAGTTATTGCTACCGCAAGCTCACAGTAGCAATTAGCGCTCAGAAAATTAACCAGGGGTATGACCTATCTAGTAAGTTTTCAAAATAAACCCCAATTCCCCCAAAATAAAGATTTTTTTTTAATTAAAAAAAAAATGTAGCATTTTTTTCATTAAAAAAACCCCTGCAAAAAGCAGTTATGAGGGTTTAAAGTTGGCGGGTGCGGGTGTTAGAAAAAAAAACGGCACTGAAAAGTCTATGGGAACTGTGTGTTCCCTGTAAATATATATGTATATGCAGATATACATATAAATGTAGGTGTTAAGATGTGTATATACTCTCGGCATGAGAACGAGGCTCCCATTGGAGCTTATAATAGCGTGCTCTTGTGAGTGCAAAGCTTCCGTGCAATGTGAATGTGAGGTCACGTTCGCATTACGCCTAACTTGTAATACCAGCGCACATTTGCATGCACTGTTTTTACTAAGTGGAGTGCAAATATCACTTTTGCGGAAGTGATATTTTGCACCCCTCTTATAATCAAGCCCACAATGAGAAAAGTTGTGTTCATGTTACTACATTTCTGCATCTAGCTATATCACATACACATCTTATCAGGAGCATTTCATAATGATATATAACACTTTACCTTGCACATTGCATCATGGGATATTTCCCTGGTGTTATCTCACTGTGGCCCTATATCTGGCACATGTCTCTGTGACACTTTCTCACAGTGATATGCACTTTACCTGGCACTTTTCCTGTGACAAACTTTATATCAGTGTTTCTTAACTTCACACCTCAAATGAGCAGTTGACCAGCCAGGCAGGGAAATGCATTGGGACCTGTTAGGGGTGCTTAAGGGTAGAACACTGATTTATGTGATACATTTAGTGCATCAGGCCAAGTTCTGGAGTACCCCTTACCTTACATGATGAGAAACAAGACTCTAGAGGAGACAACCAGACCAAAGGAAATGCAAGTCCAGTAGAGGTAAAAAAAAAGCCTAAAATAGCCTCTTCCTTAATAATGCCTGGACCTTGCATATAATTACTAGAAACCATAAAGGACATAGAAGGTGCTCCAGAGATGTAATGTCAACCACTCAATTAGCAAATCATATAATGATAAACGGCACTTCTAATTGTAGTGCACCAATAAGGATCTAGCAGTGCAGACTGGGTCAATTAGAAGCTCCCGAGGAAGATGACACTATTTAGCTCCTTGTAGTTCCACTCATTCTTTTCTCTATGTGGTGCCTTTTCCTTATATGTTTTGTTAGTTGAGTTGTTTATATAATGCATTATTGGAGCACCCTCTTTCTTCTTTTTATTTTATAGTGATTTAACCCTACTCAGAGACCCTACAGTATTAAGGAGGAGCAGCTGGAGTTCAAGTGAAAGAAAATAATGATTGGAACTACAAGGAGCCACAGAGCGACTGCTACCTTTGGAGCTACTAATTGATTACATTGCTAGTACCATTTGGTGCTCTACAATTGTGAGTATGCCCCATTTTTGCCAAATGTTTAGTTTATATTATACCCCTGGAGTAGCCTCTTTATATATCTTTTTGTTTTAAACAATCTGTCCATGATGTTTTTGTATTGCGCCCTTCACTAATTCTACCTAACCTTTTCTACAGATTAATAAGGGTTTTAGGATGTCATCAGCTCTACCCACTTAGATCTGAGGGCCACAGTCAATGTAACTAATCTTGACTTAGTTTAGACTAATGCTAAAACAAACTGTATTAACTCAAGTCTGGAAGGACCCTTAAAATCCAGTAATGGTGAGGGACAATCACTATTCGGAGAAACAGAAGAGGAGGAGTGAATGAGAGAAAGAATGGGGAGAGGATGGTTTGAGGGTTGGATAAAAATAGGTCAAGAAGAGGAGAGTTATAGGATTTGAGAGAAGGTGAGGGGAGTGAAAGAGGAAATATTTGAGCTGGCTTATAGAGGGCCCATAATAAATTGAGGAAAAATAAATACTTGTAAATTCAATTAGTCTAGATATCCCCATACCAGTCCTTTTTAATAAACAACTGAAGCCAATATTTTTATTTCCATATACAAATGTCTAATTTTTCTATTAAATTGAAAGAGCAAATGTTCTTCTTGAGAAATTTTACCATTTGAATGTTTCTATAAGACAAATGTTAATATTTGAATAGTGAATGTTAACATTTGAATATGGAAACTAACATTCAAATACTTCAATTTAATATTTAGATATTAATGATTCCCATGACTTACACTGAGGTCTATAAGAAACAATATTACAATGTTAAAAATACTATACTGAATATTTAAATATTTTGTTTTTGGGACTGTGCAGGCAGAGGCCATATCCCCTGTTATGTTGTTTGGTGTTAAGGGATGATGTTCCTCTTGTCCCCCCTGTGCACTAGAACCACTGGAGTGGCATCTAGTAGCACAAAGTGCAAATCTGTGGTAGATCCCTTTATGCTACTCACAATTGAAGCCACTAGTGCACTTACAAATAAGGAGTATTGTTTTGTGAATATAACAATACAGATACAAAACTGTTTGGGACCAGAAAAAGTTTGGATTTCGGAATAGTTTGGATTTCAGAATATTTTAATATTTATATCTGTAAAATGGGGCAGCTTGGAGAGGGGACGGGATCAAATGTAAACAGCAATATGTTATGTCATTTTAGCAATATCTACATGTCACAATACAGCTTATACACACAACCTAAGGGTAGTTTTATATCATTTTTAATATTTCTGTATGCATTGTACCATCTGAAAGATTGTACAGTACTGTATTCAGAAACGCAATAGCTGTTGTTTTAAATAAATATAGACTGACATTTACGTTTTTAGAACACAAAAACCAAACCACAGACCCATAAAGAGAAGATTGTGACTTACTGGCAAGAGAAATTGTAATTTTCATTAATTTCTATTTTTTTTTAAAGGGACACTAAACCCAATTTTGTTTTCTTTCATGATTCGGATAGAGCATGCAATTTTATGCAACTTTCTAATTTCCTCCTATTATCAATTTTTCTTTGTTCTCTTGCTATCTTTATTTGAAAAGCAAGAATGTAAACTTAGGAGCTGGCCCATTTTTGGTTCAGCACCTGGGTTGCGCTTGCTGATTGGTGGCTAAATGCAGTCACCAATTAGGGGATATTTAATAGTAATATTATTCAATATTAAAAAAGGGATGTCTCCCTTACATATAAAAAAATTATTTCAAAAATTGCAAATATAAGGTAAAAAAGCAATGAGTGTATATATTATACCACCTTAAAGAAGCCAAAAAAATACAAAATACAAAATATATAAGTGTAATAACATAAGCTGATGTTGAGTCCCAAAGAGTTCTCGTAATAATAAATGTCCTTGGACGTTATATCCCAAAAGTGAAAGTTCTAGAATAACTCCTGTATTTGTTTCCAAATAGGTAAATTAAATGATTGTTCAGCATTATATGGTTTTGCCACTATGTAGCAAATCTCGGCAGAACATACAATGTATCATATAAACTTGCCAACAGTTCATCATATAGATAAAATGCCTCCTTATAGATTCATGCAATATAGTACACCATATAAGATACATATCTTGAGAAAGCCCAATACCCTTGGTGAAACGCGTTGAAGTTAAGCTGTTATCCTGCAAATATATCTACTTTTCACATCACTAGGTACCTAGTACCCCGCGCGTGTCATTACGCTAAGAGCGGGTCCTTTTTTATAAATCAACTGATTGAATCTGCTGGCTCTATTACCGACCGGAACCTGATACAGAAGCCGTTATACTGGTGGTAGAGGGGCGAGTGAAATTACTCCTATTATCTCCAGGAGGCGAGTGTTTGCTCCACATCCAGTTCGGAATTTAACTCTGCAGAGCAGCTTCTAATAAGGTACTATGTGCAGCACGAACTTTTAAACAGAAGCCTTTTAAACATATATGAAGGGATATCTGAAAGCTTCACATAATCAGGAAACATATTGTTTATTCTGCCAATATTTACTATAGCGTTATGTTCTGATGGTCAATCTGCAGAGCAGTCTTTTTTATATGGTGTACTATATTGCATGAATCTATAAGGAGGCATTTTATTTATATGATGAACTGTTGACAAGTTTATATCATACATTGTATGTTCTGCCGAGATTTGCTACATAGTGGCAACACCATTTAATGCTGAAAAATCATTTCATTTACCTATTTGGAAACAAATACAGGAGTCCAAGGACATTTATTATTACGAGAACTCTTTGGGACTCAGCATCAGCTTATGTTATTACACTTATATATTTTGTATTTTTTTGGCTTCTTTAAGGTGGTATAATATATACACTTATTGCTTTTTTACCTTATATTTGCAATTTTTGAAATAATTTTTTTATATGTAAGGGAGACGTCCCTTTTTTAATATTGAATAATATTACTAATATTACTATTAAATATCTTGCTATAAGTTCTTAATGCATGTTGTATGACACTTTTAGTTTCCTTTGCTATAGAGAATAATCTCTTGACTAAAAGTCCTGAATTAGTGTGTCTGTTACACCTAGCTAATAGTGCCATCCTTTTTTTTTATATACATTTTTTTTTTATTGATGACACATATGAATATACAAAACATACAGGCAATATAATAGCAAACAGCTTACATCAAAATTACATTTGCCTGTAATACAAAAGAAGACATGACTGTGCAGTCCTCATTTTCATTCCAATTTCCTCCATTCTACAAGTCAGACCACTCTTGGGTCTTTTATGTTCATAGATAAGAATGAAATTGGAGTTTTATGTTGTGAACATAATTGCGACATAAAAAGAAACATAGAACTGTGTTATAATGAATATCTGATGGATAAAGATGCAAATGCCAGAGCTGGGCATTAATATAATATATGGAGTAGAGCTTTACATTTATAACCTGATAATAGCAGTTGTTTCTGGTGCATAAATTCCTCTGCTAAACCTGATATGCTAATGTGGCCCCCTAGTGGTTGTAGCATAGAAATGCTTGCTAAAAGATTAAAGGGCCATAATACCCAAATGTTTAAACACTTGAAAGTGATGCAGTATAGCTGTAAAAGCTGACTAGAAAATATCACCTGAACATTTCTATGTAAAAAAGAAAAATATTTTACCTCAAAAGTTCCTCAGTAGCCACCTCCCATTGTAAAGGATTTCTAAGCAGCATTTTAGTGTGTCTGTCCTAGGACAGCTTAGGGGATGAGCCTCGTGAACTCTCATATTATTTCACCAATCAGGTAAAGGAAGCTTACTATGAAATCTCATGAGAGTTAAGTGAAATCTCATGAGATCACAGTAAGAGTTCATGACCTCAGCACTGCTGATGCTGATTGGCTGCTGTTCATTTCTTCATTTTTTTTTTATTTTTACCTGCAGCTGGGAGCAGGTGAAGTATAACTTTTTACACAGAACTTACTCTGCTGATCTGAGGAGATTGTGAGGTAAAATATCTTCCTTTTTTACATAGAGATGCTCAGGTGATATTTTCCTGTCAGCTTTTTACAGTTATCAGTTTCAAGTGATTTAGCATATGAGTATTATGTCCCTTTAATTAACGGAATATTCAAGTAAACTGCTAGAAATCAAGGGTTAACTTTAATGGCAAGTATAACAGATATAATTTATAGTATGGGACTTAAATAATAAAATACAGAGGTAGATTCCCCAGTCCAATTTGTTTCGAGAAAAGTATAAACAGGTCCAAAATTAGGAGTATACTCTGGCTCTTTGAATAATCAGTTGTCTAAGCTCCTGCTCGCGGCTTCGGCCGCTAACCTCAATGCAGGAACACATTACTGAGGAGTATGTGAGGGCCACTAAGAGGGCGTAACAGATAAATAAATTGGAATGAATGTGGGTGTGTGTTAGTTTAGCCCAGCTATTCTAATTTTTCTTAGGGAATAGCTGTAAATTCTAAGATTATCTTGTCTCTGCTGTATTTAAAAATAAGATCCCCCTTATAACTTGAGGACATTATGAAACTGTGATAAGGTACTATCAGCCCCAGTAAGGATAAAGGTATTAAAAATGAATACAGTGTAAAACTACAAACAAGACCATTAGTAGGAAAAGTGATCAGAGTCAATGCAATAAAAAGCGACCTATCTTAAATTGCTTTTAAACAGCTTAAAGGGACATAAAACCCAATTTTTTTCTTTCATGATTCAGATAGAGCATGCAATTTTAAACAACTTTCTAATTTACTTCTATTATCAAATTTGCTTCATTCTCCTGATATCCTATGCTGGAAAGCATATCTAGATAGGCTCAGTAGCTGCTGATTGGTGGATGCACATAGATGCCTCGAGTGATTGGCTCACTCATGTGCATTGCTATTTCTTCAACAAAGGATATCTAAAGAATGAACACATTAGATAATAGAAGTAAATTGGAATGTTGTTAAAAATTGTATTCTCTATCTGAATCATGAAAGAAAAAATTTGGGTTTAATGTCCCTTTAAGTAACTAGTAACCTGACAAATAGATAGCAGTAACATATTGGCACAGATGACTTTGGTGCAAACTACAGAGCGTCCATTGTCTTTTACAATAACAGGATAACAACCGCTAGATATTAACTTTTAAAACTGCGCTACTAAATGCTTTCTAGCGTAAAACATGACACAGGAGAAGTAATGTGCTTCAGCCAACTCCCAATTTTCCCTTTACAAGAGAATCACTTTTCAAGGTTTTGTTTATGAGAACATTTTCTGGTGTGAGTATCGTGTCATCATATGCATTTCTCACCCCCTGATCGTGAAGACAAAATGCCCAAAATCTCCCTAGATGGATCTGCCTCATTCCAGCCATATGCATTGTATGGGGGTTCATTCAAAGCCCCGGTTAGGGTGAAGCTGAAGTGTAGAGAGCAGATAGTGTCCTTGGGCAAAAGACAAGCAGAGCCGTAGTAGACGCAAGCGCCCTATGTCCCACAGGTGGTGAACTGCATTGTCTGGGTAAGCCAGTTATTTTCATTTGGATTTCAAGTATCTGTCCCCATCCTGTGGTATTTTTCTGTGAATGCCAAGATTATTCATGTGTTCTAAGCCTGCAGGACCCTATGCCAACCCCACTAAGGGTAACGGGCATCAGGATCCAAAATGTATGCAGGGCCTCATCCGATGCCTACTTTGGTCCCACAAGTTATTAGGAGCCAGTTTGTTTCTTGTGTTTCTTGTACCGGTTGGTTAGATGGGTAAATGGGCAGGGGCATCCGCTTCTTGTCTAGAGGTCTGACTGAATAAAGAACCATGACGACTAGTTGCCATGCTGGAAATGAAACTATGGTACGATGACATCCGAGCTGTGCATAGTTAGATCTGGATAGGAATAGCATTTGTGGCGCTGTGTGTCCAATTTTCTAAAGAGGATCTTCAGCAGGGATTTTTGTAGGTCTGGGTGGTAATTAGTCTTGAGTCAACATGAGGGAGGAGCGGCCCGCATTTTGGAAGCTTTTTACAGCCGTTAGGGTTATATGAGGTCCCGTAATATTCTCTATGCTCTCGGCTGCAGCCTTTCCGCACTCCACCTCCGGTTCCACCGAACCAGCCTCTGATATGGGTCCAACATAGGTGAGTAGCGAGCACTGGGGCCCCGAAGCGCCACCACTTCCCTGCTGTAATGAGGGTGATTCTATTGAAGTAGGATTGTCTGAAGAACAGCCACCGCTGCCATTAGGTTCTCTGTGCAGTGCCACTTCAACTGCGATTAGGTAGCCATCTAACAGGCAGCATAGTTCATCAAGAATAACTGTAGCAGTCTCCATAGTAAGCTTTTACAGGAGGTGTCAGACAATGTATTTAGCACTCTGAGTAGCAGGGGTAGTGCATAGTAGGGAGAAGCTCCATAGAAAATTGCAGGTAGCTCAAAAAATAATATGCCCTACAGAGTGAAAACTGCGCATTCAAAGCACAGCTAGTTGTGGGGACAAACCTGAGGCTTCAGGTGTAGGGGAAGGCCTCAAAATGAATAGTCCGGTACTGAGGGTAAATAAAACCACACCACAATCCAAAACCCTATATCTCAGATTCAGACGCCGTCAGCCAAGCTTCTCCACTGTGTTAAACAGTTATTACTAGAAATACTTTGCAAAATTGAGAAATATCAAAGAAAACTTGAGGAGCTGAAGCTCAGTGTGACCAGTAAGATGGCCGCTGCCCGGAAGTCCCCAGCGCCATCCTTTTTTATACATTGTAATTTCCTTTTTCTGTTCCCACTTTAAGGGAAGTGGTTTAGGATTGGCAAAAGTGTAACTTTAGGCTAAGCGCAGTTCTTAGTCTGTTTATATCTATGACTCTCTGAGCAGGCATGGTGTTTGAATACACAGCCCTCACAGGATATGTGCATATGCTACTAAAAAACAGTATTAAGATTTATTAGAAGCGTTTTTGCTAATGAAATTATATTGCAAAAATGCTTATAATTTAAATTGAAATGTACTTATACACAATTTATTTTTGACCTTTCTATCTCTTTTAAGGCTAATTTTACTAATAAGTGTAATGGAAACCATATACGAGACAGGGTTTGCTTAGACCAATTGTTTTAACTGTAGATAGCGGGTGATATCTCTTCTGGTTATGGAATTAACTATACTAATTACCATAGCTGTTATTTTTCCAGAAAAGGTGTCAACCCCAGATGAACGTTTGTTTAGTTTGCTTTTGTTATTTGATCCTCCATAAATATTTGCCAAGAGTTTGCACACATGACACTGTAACTACATTCCGTGGTGGTTTTGTTGTTACTTCTGACGATTGCCTGAGAACACCTGATGAATAAAAGATTATATATCTCTAAGGGTATATTGTACATTAGTACACTGCTTGTTTTAAATATTTACATAATCATATGGCATCAGGATGAATTAAAAGTGCATGTGGTTCTGTATTTCTATATTGCTATATAGGGGTGATACATTATTTAGATTAATACCAGATGTGCTAATCTGCATAAATTAGCATAATTAATATTGCAGCAAATAAAGGGTGTTTTTTAAACTGTCAAATTTACTTCTATTATTACATTATTCTTAATATCCTTAATTAAAATGTAGCTTCCATGAGAGCATATTGAGGTAGGTTCAGGAGCATACATGTGTCCTGAGCACTAAATAAAAGTGTTTATAACAATTTTTTTACAGTGATCATTATAGACCCAGCAACTATGGGCCAGATTACAAGTGGAGCACCAAATATCGATTTCATGAAAGCGATATTTGCGCTCCGCTGTGTAATACCAGGTGGTATTACATGTTCACAGAAATGCTGCAGAGAAAGCCTGAGAGGGGGGAATGCCTCCAAATAAATATGCATTAAAACAATTCTGTCAGGGTTTTCGCCATTTGTTCCTGCAATATTTTGTACCATTTCATAGGTAGGCCGTCCAGCCCAGGGGCTTTAGCTATTGCTAGGGCAGATATGGTCTTGGTTACTTCTTCTACTGTAATCGCTGCATTTAGATCCTCCTGTTGGACCTGTGTGATTTTAGAAAATTTCATAGAAGCAAAGAAGGATCTCTTCTTCCCCTGATCGCTTGTGCATCCCAGAGGTATATAAAGTCGAGTAATATTTTCTAAATTCTTCAACTATTTCCTTACTGTTTGATTTTACCCTTATGTCCAGGGCCAGACTGGGAATGAAAAGCAGCCCTGGAAAATTTTTAGACCAGCCCTAAATTTTGCCGCGGCGCACCCATAGAATGCACATGTCCGATTTTTCACAGTGGGTAATTGGGATATGGGATATTCCTCTTAATTTTTCTTTTTTGTATAATGTATGTAAACTCGTGAAGAATATGCTAGGTTCATAAGTGGTGTTGGGCTCATAGGGTCATCTCTCCCATTTGTAGACGTAATTACTAGTACAGCAGTGAATCATGTCTCAAGGATCCTCAGCATTTTAATCTTAACTGAGTTAGCCAGGCCTTATTTGCCATTAACTCTAACAAAACTATGAGTTCCATATCTGTAAATCCTAAACAAACTAAGATCCCGCCATAATAAGCTTTCCCATATATGACCCCTCATGCACAATGCACCCTAACACCTAATACCCAATCTACATAACCTACCGTAACCTAGACCTAGAAGAAATCCTCTTGAGCATTAAAAGTACCTCCTACATAACCTAAAAATCAAGCTGGAACCTATGATTTTCTTCATACTTCCTTCTGCACACATAGTGTATATAACCACTTCTGTTGTTACTGCTGCCACGCAGTCTCATTACCAACCTAAATCAAGCAAGCCCTGGTTTTTAGGTATTTTTTTATTGTATGATATACTGCTTTGCATATTTGTAGGCTTGTAGCATATTATTATACATCGCTGAAATGCCCATGAATCATTTAACACCTCCAATTTTTCCTATTTCTTCATTATTATTTTATTTTGTTCATAATGTACAAGCAAATCTGCCAACTTTAAGAATTACTTCATAGTGTGAAATAATTTCCATGTGAAACTATTTCTTAAAAGGCAATTACAGTTCCCTACCCTAACTGACCCGCCGTCAGACCCACGTGGCCTCACCTGCTGCAAGTAAGTTTACTGTCTCCGTCCTCTTAGTCGGCTCACTCGCTGATGCATCACGCATGCGCAGGCGCTCCCAGGGCACGTGTGGTGTGAGACTGAGAAGAAGTTAAACAGAAGACACAGATTCAGTCTACACTCAGTGACGTCACTCACGTAAGCCGCCAGCCCGCCCCACCTGACCTGACCCGGCCCGCCGCCTCATACTCATACATTGTTGACACTGTGAGTGACATGACACAGACTGAGGCTGAGCCTCTGTGACTGACTGTGAGTGACAATTCCGATTATCCTAGTATGTGAAGGTATAATCTAGATTTTATTAAAGACACAGAGACGAGTATTTTTTTTATGCATTACTCTTTCTTTACTACTCAATGCAGCCTTTTAAAGAACAAGATATATAAGATAATATAACATACACATAATAAGAACATAACATAGACTTATTATAGTGAGAAAAAACAGCCAATCAGCGCAGAGCATAGACTATAAACAGAGCACCCAATTAACATACTTCCTCTTTCTAATTGATGCTCAAAAGGAATAAAATATTAAACATCATAATAAAACCAAAAAGTCCGAAACAACAGAGGGTAATAAACGCCAACTTCTTGTAGGACTGATGGACAAATTCCATGGGATGTTGAATTTGATAGAAGGTAATGTAGATGTCCAGGATTCAGTGAATGAAGGTTGAGATTTCTGAATTGACGGGAAGAATCCAGAGGATGAGAAAGGATTGGATTCACATGGATACTGTTAAAAAATATAAGAATTAGTAACACATAATGACGGTTATTAGGGTGGGAAAAACACCATTATCTATGTGAGGAGGGAAAATACTCGTCTCTGTGTCTTTAATAAAATCTAGATTATACCTTCACATACTAGGATAATCTGAATTTTATTACAAGACCAGAGACTCCTATTTTTATGCAAGTTTAAAGTAGTTAGGAGAATAAATTAAGCGAGGCATGTTGAATGGGTCTGAAGTAAAATTGTTTGAAGATGGAATCTGAAGACCAGTCTGCAGCATTTAAAATCTGTTGAAGAGGAGCCGCTTTCAAAAAGGCTTTCGAAGCAGCGGAACCTCTGACAGAATGAGCTGTAAAAGAAATGTTGATACCGGCCTCTTTCATGACCCATTTAACCCACCTAGCGATAGAGGTAGAAGTGATAGGAGCATAGGGGGGAACAAAAGAAATAAGCAGTTGATTATGGATAGGTTTCCTAAATATCAGAGTTCTAGATTCGTATGACTTTAAGCATTCGACCACACACAAAGAGGGTTCAGAAGACAGGTAAGGATAAAAGATGGAAGTAGATAAAGATTTTGTTCTGCGAGAAAGAAAGAAGGTGACTCCTTCAGGGGAGAAACGTTTAGAGTTCCAATCTAATGCTTTTACATCTGATACCCTTCTGAAAGAAATAAGGCATAGAAGGGTAGCGAGTTTAGCGGAAAGTTGTTTTAGAGTCAACAAGTTATTGTCTGGCCAGGATTTGAAAAGAGAGAAAACTAAGTCTACATCCCAGAAAAAATCGTGTTTGGGAACAGGAGGACGTTTTAATCTAATGGCTTTAAGAACTCTACAAACTAAAGGGTGTTTACCGATAGGTGAATTATTGATTAGATTATGTCTGGCAGAGATAGCCGATCTATGGACATTAATTGTTCTGTAAGCAAGGCCTGAATCAAAGAGGTGTGACAGATAATTAATGATTTCGGTTAAATCCGCAGAAATGGGATCCAAATCCCTTTGCAAGCACCAGCTAGACCATTTTGACCATGCGGCAAAATAACATCTGCGGGTACCTGGAGCCGAAGAGTCTTGAATGAGGGATCTAGCTCTCTCCGAAAGGCCTCTGAGAGACCAGGGTCCCCTGAAATTGTCCAGGCTATCAGAAAAAGAGAGCCTTGGAGAATTAGACTGTGAAATTCGCCCTCCGGATTGACTAATAGGTGAGGAAGTGGAGGAAGAAGAATTGGAAGATTGGTGGACATCTCCAAGAGGGAGGGGTACCAAGACTGGGTTGGCCAAAGGGGAGTCACTATAGTTAGGCATAGGAGATCCCTGCGGACTGTTGAAATTGTCCTCGGGATCATTGAGAATGGAGGGAAGGCATAAGCTTTCTTGGGGGGCCATGGTTGCAGGAAAGCATCTATGGCTGCAGCTTCCGGATCTGGTCGCCAGCTGAAGTATGGGTAAATCTGGAAGTTGGTCCTGGATGCAAAAAGATCCAGGCAAAAGGGACCTCTGAGAGATTGGAGGAGTAAAAACATTTTCCTGTCTAATTTCCAATCGCTCGAATCTGTCAGATGACGAGATCCCCAATCTGCAGCTTTATTTGATAGACCTGGAATATATTCCGCTTTGATAGAAATATTCCTGTCTAAACAAAGGTGAATAAATTCCTTGGTAATGTTGGACAAATTCCTTGATTTGGTGCCTCCTAAACGATTGAGATATCGTACTGCTGAAATATTGTCCATGCGAAGGAGAATAGAAACTGGAGAAGAAAAATTGGCAAAACTTTTGACTGCAAACGAGCCAGCCAATAATTCCAAACAATTGATATGGAAACGTTTCTCCTCCAATGTCCATTTGCCACCGGTGATGGAAGGACCGCAGCGTGCACCCCAGCCTGAAAGACTGGCATCGGATTCTATAATGAAGTCCGGAGTTCTGCCAAAGATGGCTCTCCCATTCCAGGCTTCTAAATGAGAGAGCCACCAAGACAATTCTTCTTTGGCTTCTAGGGACAAAGGAATCAAATGAGAATAAGAAAAACCTTTCCTCAAATGAAGAATCTTTAGTCTCTGAAGTTCTCGGTAATGTAATGGGGCAGGAAAAATAGCCTGAATAGAGGATGATAGTAACCCTACTATTCTGGCTATGGTTCTGATGGGAACTAAATCTTTGGATAAAGTTTTGGTAATTTCTTTCTTGATATTCTTTACCTTGTCTGAAGGAAGACTCAGAGTAGAGAGTATTGAGTTGATTTTGAAGCCTAAGAAAATCAAAGACTTTGTGGGTAAGAGAACTGATTTCTGTTTGTTCACAATAAAACCTAAGGATTCTAATAAAGAAATTGTGGTAAATAGATGATTCTGAAGGGAATGAAAATCTTGATCCATAATCAAAATATCGTCCAAATAAATTATTAGACGAATTCCTCGGAGTCTCAACCAGGCCACTACAGGTTTCAGTAGCTTGGTGAAAATCCAAGGAGCAGAGGACAGACCGAAGGGAAGGCAAGTGAAATTCCAAAGCTGGTCTTCCCAACGGAAAGTCAAGAATTTCCAATGTTCTTGGGCGATTGGAACGGTTAGATAGGCGTCTGTCAGATCCAATCGAACCAACCAATCGTTTCCTCTTAGACATTCTCTTAATAAGTGAATACCTTCCATTTTGAAATGATGGTAAACTACAAAGGTATTTAACGTTTTTAGATTTATGACTGGTCTGTATTGATTGTTTTTCTTTTTTACCAAAAACAGATTGCTTAGGTAAAAATCTTGAGGTTGGGAGACTGGAAGAATTGCTTTTTTGGAAAAGAGAGAAGAAATTTCTCTCTTGACCAAAAGAGAGTCCTCTTGAGAAAACTAAATTGGATGGGGAAGACAGACTTGAATTGGGGGAGATATGAATTCTATGAGAATACCTGATACAGTTTGTAAAACCCAAGGGTCTGAAGTAATTGAAGCCCAATTTTAAGTAAACAGGGCGAGTCTGCCTCCAATTTTTAATGGGAAAGAAAGGGTATAGGGAAGAAATGAAGAACTTACCTGGAGCTTGTCTAGCTCTGGCTCTGGTCCTAAAACCTCTCTGAGTCCAGGGGCGACCTCTTGTCGGAAAAAAGGAGGAAGTGGATGGTTCAGAGTAACCTCTTTGGAATTGAGATTGAAACTGGTGTTGGTATTGTGATTGTTGGGGATAGTAATGAGACCTGGATAAGAATGCTTGGCGGCCGGGAAAGCGGCCTCTGCCTCTCCCGGCCCTGTCGGAGAAACCCTGGTTAGGGTAGAAAATTTTCTTAACAGATGTTTTCACTTTATTTAGGTTAGAGAAAGTATTTACGTATTGGCTTAAGTCCTTTAAGTAAGAGTCTCCAAACAAAAGACCCTTGTTGTCTGAAGCGATATTACTTGAGGAAAAATCAGAAATTTTTGGGTCTATTTTCCTCAAGATGTTACGTCTTCTTTCTCCAGACATTGCGCAATTCGTGTTCCCAATAAAACACAGGAGTCTTTGTACCCATTCTCTGACCACATAGGGATCCAAAGGGCAATTTTCGGCTACGCCTTGTTCAGATAATTCGAATAATTTAGTGAGGGGACCAACTGAATCTAAAAGTTTATCTTGGCAAATTTTCCAGGATCTATCTATTCCTTTTTTCAATTTATATCCTGGGGAACCAATGAATGATGGAAGCATTCTTTGGTAACAGGGGACGAGGACATTCGGCTTTCATTTTGTTGCGGGTTTGCTTTTTTAGGGGTTTACGTAATTGGTGGTCAATGAATTTAGCTAAATCTAGGGGGGGACACCACTCGGCGGACCGGGGATGGTGTAGGTCGTCTGGTTTAAACCTAGGGTTACCCAAACAATCTAAAAAGTCCTCTTCATCCTCACTGTGTTCAAAAGATTTTTTAGTTTTCTTTTTCGGTTTCTTAGCGGCCGGGGAGCCATCGGAATTATCCGAATCATTGAAATTGTCTGAATTATTATCAGTGTATTCGTCACCATCTGATTCTTCAGAATCTGAAGATGGATTATCAATATTAGTTTTTTACTTAAATTTTAATTTTTTGCATACATGAGTATCCCCTGTTTGGTTACCCTCAGGGTGCAGGGTTCTACTAACAGCGGTTTTTCTTCCTTTGCTGTGAGGAATATTAGTCTCAGTTAAAAGTTGGCGAGACTTTTCAATAAGTTTTTTGCTTGCTTTATAGGCAATTGATGGGTTCTTTCTTTTTAAAGATATTTTTCTTTGTTTCTCTCCCATCAAAGAGGTCATTTTATTAAATAAATTATTCATAGAGGAATCAATCATAGATTGTACTGTATGTAAGGTCAAGGGAGGTGATTTAGATTGAGTTTCAGACATTGTTTATAATGTTTTGTCAAAAAACTATGGCCTAGATTTGGAGTTTGGCGGTAAAAGGGCTGTTAACGCTCCGCAGGCTTTTTTCTGGCCGCACCATAAAATTAACTCTGGTATCGAGAGTTCAAACAAATGCTGCGTTAGGCTCCAAAAAAGGAGCGTAGAGCATTTGTACCGCAAATGCAACTCTCGATACCAGAGTTGCTTACGGACGCGGCCAGCCTCAAAAACGTGCTCGTGCACGATTCTCCCATAGGAAACAATGGAACTGTTTGAGCTGAAAAAAAACCTAACACCTGCAAAAAAGCAGCGTTCAGCTCCTAACGCAGCCCCATTGTTTCCTATGGGGAAACACTTCCTACGTCTGCACCTAACACCCTAACATGTACCCCGAGTCTAAACACCCTAACCTTACACTTATTAACCCCTAATCTGCCGCCCCCGCTATCGCTGACCCCTGCATTTTTTTTTTAAACCCTAATCTGCCGCTCCGTAAACCGCCGCAACCTACGTTATCCCTATGTACCCCTAATCTGCTGCCCCTAACACCGCCGACCCCTATGTTATATTTATTAACCCCTAATCTGCCCCCCACAACGTCGCCGACACCTGCCTACACTTATTAACCCCTAATCTGCCGAGCGGACCTGAGCGCTACTATAATAAAGTTATTAACCCCTAATCCGCCTCACTAACCCTATCATAAATAGTATTAACCCCTAATCTGCCCTCCCTAACATCGCCGACACCTAACTTCAATTATTAACCCCTAATCTGACGACCGGAGCTCACCGCTATTCTAATAAATGTATTAACCCCTAAAGCTAAGTCTAACCCTAACACTAACACCCCCCTAACTTAAATATAATTTACATCTAACGAAATAAATTAACTCTTATTAAATAAATGATTCCTATTTAAAGCTAAATACTTACCTGTAAAATAAATCCTAATATAGCTACAATATAAATTATAATTATATTATAGCTATTTTAGGATTAATATTTATTTTACAGGCAACTTTGTAATTATTTTAACCAGGTACAATAGCTATTAAATAGTTAAGAACTATTTAATAGTTACCTAGTTAAAATAATAACAAATTTACCTGTAAAATAAATCCTAACCTAAGATATAATTAAACCTAACACTACCCTATCAATAAAATAATTAAATAAACTACCTACAATTACCTACAATTAACCTAACACTACACTATCAATAAATAAATTAAACACAATTCTTACAAATAAATACAATTAAATAAACTAACTAAAGTACAAAAAATAAAAAAGAACTAAGTTACAAAAAATAAAAAAATATTTACAAACATAAGAAAAATATTACAACAATTTTAAACTAATTACACCTACTCTAAGCCCCCTAATAAAATAACAAAGACCCCCAAAATAAAAAATTCCCTACCCTATTCTAAATAAAAAAAGTTACAAGCTCTTTTACCTTACCAGCCCTGAACAGGGCCCTTTGCGGGGCATGCCCCAAGAATTTCAGCTCTCTTGCCTGTAAAAGAATAAATACAATACCCCCCCCCAACATTACAACCCACCACCCACATACCCCTAATCTAACCCAAACCCCCCTTAAATAAACCTAACACTAAGCCCCTGAAGATCTTCCTACCTTGTCTTCACCATCCAGGTTCACCGATCCGTCCTGAAGAGCTCCTCCGATGTCCTGATCCAAGCCCAAGCGGGGGGCTGAAGAGGTCCATGATCCGGTCAAAGTCTTCATCCAAGCGGGGCAGAAGAGGATCTTCCATCCGATTGAAGTCATCATCCAGGCGGCATCTTCTATGGTCTTCCATCCGGAGCGAAGCGGCAGGATCCTGAAGACCTCCAGCGCGGAACATCCATCCGGACCGACGACTTAATGACGAATGACTGTTCCTTTAAGGGACGTCATCCAAGATGGCGTCCCTCGAATTCCGATTGGCTGATAGGATTCTATCAGCCAATCGGAATTAAGGTAGGAATTTTCTGATTGGCTGATGGAATCAGCCAATCAGAATCTAGTTCAATCCGATTGGCTGATCCAATCAGCCAATCAGATTGAGCTCGCATTCTATTGGCTGTTCCGATCAGCCAATAGAATGCGAGCTCAATCTGATTGGCTGATTGGATCAGCCAATCGGATTGAACTTGATTCTGATTGGCTGATTCCATCAGCCAATCAGAAAATTCCTACCTTAATTCCGATTGGCTGATAGAATCCTATCAGCCAATCGGAATTCGAGGGACGCCATCTTGGATGACGTCCCTTAAAGGAACAGTCATTCGTCGTTCAGTCGTCGGTCCGGATGGATGTTCCGCGCTGGAGGTCTTCAGGATCCTGCCGCTTCGCTCCGGATGGAAGACCATAGAAGATGCCGCCTGGATGATGACTTCAATCGGATGGAAGATCGTCTTCTGCCCCGCTTGGATGAAGACTTTGACCGGATCATGGACCTCTTCAGCCCCCCGCTTGGGCTTGGATCAGGACATCGGAGGAGCTCTTCAGGACGGATCGGTGAACCTGGATGGTGAAGACAAGGTAGGAAGATCTTCAGGGGCTTATTGTTAGGTTTATTTAAGGGGGGTTTGGGTTAGATTAGGGGTATGTGGGTGGTGGGTTGTAATGTTGGGGGGGGGTATTGTATGTGTTTTTTTTACAGGCAAAAGAGCTGAAATTCTTGGGGCATGCCCCGCAAAGGGCCCTGTTCAGGGCTGGTAAGGTAAAAGAGCTTGTAACTTTTTTTATATAGAATAGGGTAGGGAATTTTTTATTTTGGGGGTCTTTGTTATTTTATTAGGGGGCTTAGAGTAGGTGTAATTAGTTTAAAATTGTTGTAATATTTTTCTTATGTTTGTAAATATTTTTTTATTTTTTGTAACTTAGTTCTTTTTTATTTTTTGTACTTTAGTTAGTTTATTTAATTGTATTTATTTGTAGGAATTGTGTTTAATTAATTTATTGATAGTGTAGTGTTAGGTTAATTGTAGGTAATTGTAGGTAGTTTATTTAATTATTTTATTGATAGGGTAGTGTTAGGTTTAATTATATCTTAGGTTAGGATTTATTTTACAGGTAATTTTGTTATTATTTTAACTAGGTAACTATTAAATAGTTCTTAACTATTTAATAGCTATTGTACCTGGTTAAAATAATTACAAAGTTGCCTGTAAAATAAATATTAATCCTAAAATAGCTATAATATAATTATAATTTATATTGTAGCTATATTAGAATTTATTTTACAGGTAAGTATTTAGCTTTAAATAGGAATAAGTTATTTAATAAGAGTTAATTTATTTCGTTAGATGTAAATTATATTTAAGTTAGGGGGGTGTTAGTGTTAGGGTTAGACTTAGCTTTAGGGGTTAATACATTTATTAGAATAGCGGTGAGCTCCGGTCGTCAGATTAGGGGTTAATAATTGAAGTTAGGTGTCGGCGATGTTAGGGAGGGCAGATTAGGGGGTTAATACTATTTATTATAGGGTTAGTGAGGCGGGTTAGGGGTTAATAACTTTATTATAGTAGCGCTCAGGTCCGCTCGGCAGATTAGGGGTTAATAAGTGTAGGCAGGTGTCGGCGACGTTGAGGTGGGCAGATTAGGGGTTAATAAATATAATATAGGGGTCGGCGGTGTTAGGGGTAGCAGATTAGGGGTACATAGGGATAACGTAGGTGGCGGCGCTTTGCGGTCGGAAGATTAGGGGTTAATTATTTTAAGTAGCTGGCGGCGATGTTGTGGGGGGCAGGTTAGGGGTTAATAAATGTAATACAGGGGTCGGCGGGGTTAGGGGCAGCAGATTAGGGGTACATAAGTATAACGTAGGTGGCGGTCGGCAGATTAGGGGTTAAAAATTTTAATCGAGTGGCGGCGATGTGGGGGGAGCTCGGTTTAGGGGTACATAGGTAGTTTATGGGTGTTAGTGTACTTTAGGGTACAGTAGTTAAGAGCTTTATGAACCGGCGTTAGCCAGAAAGCTCTTAACTCCTGCTATTTTCAGGCGGCTGGAATTTTGTCGTTAGAGCTCTAACGCTCACTTCAGCCACGACTCTAAATACCAGCGTTAGAAAGATCCCATTGAAAACATAGGATACGCAAATGGCGTAGGGGGATCTGCGGTATGGAAAAGTCGCGGCTGAAAAGTGAGCGTTAGACCCTTTAATCACTGACTCCAAATACCAGCGGGCGGCCAAAACCAGCGTTAGGAGCCTCTAACGCTGGTTTTGACGGCTACCGCCGAACTCCAAATCTAGGCCTATGTGAGGTAAAATTTAATTATTAAAATAATTGATTATCAAATCTCCCTTATAAGAAAATTTTATGTATAAAATTTGAAATATATATAGTTGAAAGGGTCTGGCAAAACAGACTATTGAGAGGACAAGCAAAATATTTTCTGAGGTAAAAACTGTTTAGTTCAATTAGTTAGCTAAAACGCTTAATACAGAATTTATACTAAATGTAATTGCAATGTATTATAACTGCCAGAAGATGGCAACAAAAACTGAGGAGAAATATTCAATGACAAAGTGAAAGAAATGTCAGGACCGAGTGGAAAGACACAAAGTTACCACTCGGTTAACAGCAGAGGTACAGCTGACATGAGGCAGGGTTATTACGTCAGCGGTAATGGGCGGGAAGGGGACGGCCCACAAAATGGCGAACGGACTGAGAGAAGAGAAAGCATGCAGGAGGGGAAGAAACACTGAGCGAACAGCGGAGCAGCAAAGTTTGAAGCAGAGTGTCAGTAGGTGATAAGGCTAAAGGCTCAATAGAGACGTAAAACTTAAATATAAGGAAATATGAAAACCGGAAGAAAAAATACACATATAAGGGGAAACAAGGTGTTATAGTTACAAACGAAGTAAACAGAAAACTGAAAAAATGTTAAAGGGGACAAAAATATCTATAAAGACAATAATGATACGTTTTATTATTAATATTATGACTGCACTACTTATCTGAGTGAGCAGCAAAAAGAAAGAGGAAGTATGTTAATTGGGTGCTCTGTTTATAGTCTATGCTCTGCGCTGATTGGCTGTTTTTTCTCACTATAATAAGTCTATGTTATGTTCTTATTATATGTATGTTATATTATCTTATATATCTTGTTCTTTAAAAGGCTGCATTGAGTAGTAAAGAAAGAGTAATGCATAAAAAAAATAGGAGTCTCTGGTCTTGTAATAAAATTTAACACAACAGTTACAGACACAGACTCAGCAGTCAGTCACTGTCTCTGAGTCACTCTGAGCTTCCTGCCTCAATATTATTTGGCAATGAAGTCAGATTAGAATAGAAATACTACTTGCGTCTTGCGGTAATAGTTTAGTTACTTAGCGGTTGGTATGGTAACGGTTGGGTTAATTATTTACTATTATTTAGTAAGACAGTACTGTGTAAGATGATGATCAGAATAACATAAATGACACACATGATGTCAGACAGTGGTGGACTGTAATTCATACCGCTATATCGCGCAATGCATTATAGAAGCAGCATGCCAGCCAGTCAGCCAGCCTGAGCAGCTGAGCTGAGCCCAGCCTGGCCCAGCTGAGGTGCAGGCAGGCGGCACACTGGGATTTTTCCCGGTATCCCGGCTGCCCAATCC
This sequence comes from Bombina bombina, assembly GCF_027579735.1. Classification (NCBI taxonomy): domain Eukaryota; kingdom Metazoa; phylum Chordata; class Amphibia; order Anura; family Bombinatoridae; genus Bombina; species Bombina bombina. The sequence goes on from NC_069500.1 coordinate 938,345,301, forward strand.
GGCCCTGCTTATCTCAGATTTAATAAGCAAGATTTGTTTTCTGTAGAGGGTGGACTGCACACTATGAGAAGACGCATTTTTTTTCTTCATCTTCAATCAATTTCATATATTTTTGGAGCGGTAATATGCGGCCTATTATTTTTTTATAGGCAAAAATTCAGGTGATGATAGTGATAGGTGGCCCTTTTACTTTGTGCATTTATTTAGTTTTGTTTTTTTCTAAGAATTGAATTTGAAACATGATTCATCTTTATATTCATTGTATTTTTTTTATGTCTATTCTACATTAGTGTTTCTTTACCAGAAATGGCCCTAACAGGCCATATTTTCATGATGTCTTAACTAGAGCACTGGTAAAATAATCAGTACCTATGGTGAGAGCCAGGTTAGTTACCATGGTTACTGATTATTTTACCTGCGCTCCAGTTAAGACGTTCTGAAAATATTGCCTACTAGCCTAAGTTTACTTGAGGACTGTGGTTTAGAAGTACTGATGTTTATTATAGAGATGTTGTACTTGTAATGTAGTGTGGGTTGTGTTTTACTGTGCTAGTCCTGCCTTGTATATCTGGGTACTATTGAATGGGCATTGGCAGCCAGTGATTCTGACTGACTAGGGTCTAATTTATATTTGTAGACTAGATTTTCTTTTAGATTAGGGAAGTATGATATGTTAAAAAGATACATTTTGATACATTTCGAATATTCGATTTCAATCAAATGTTTTTGAATATTATATTTGATTTTCAGAGTCATATTCGAAATAATGCAATCCATGTTGATTTTGAATATGCATAAAAAAATCGAATATATGCATTCGAATTTCGAATGTGTATATTCAATCTTTTATGTACATTCGAAATCGAAAGTGACATTTGAAAACTGTAAATAACATTCGAAAATAGAATTTTTAAGAATATTCGTTCTTATCAACATTTGAATTTGTAATTCGAATTTAGATAATAACATTCGTTCTAACATTTGAATTCGAAAATTTACACATTTGCGCATCCCTATTTATTACTAAGATACTTATATTGTTTTTGCAAGGCTTTATTATACCCGACACAAATGCAATAATATCCCCTCTGATAACTGCCTTGCCTGCTTCCCATAGGGTCTGTATGTTACAGTTTTCTACATTATTATTTAAAAGATATCTTTCCCATTTTTCTTTAAAAAAAACTTTTTTGAGCCAGATAGGAACTTAGGAAATTTAAACTTTGGTAGTTGTTTCTCTCTATTTACTACTGAAAGTGTAAGCTTAAAGTGATGGTAAACTTCAGACTATAAGAATGATGCAATAAAAAATACATTAGTTTGCCAATAAAACCACATATTTTTTTAAAAAAAGGTGTATACAGTATATTTTATAATAAAAGGTTTATAGTCCTAATTGGTATTGTCTGTTCCTCCGTCCCCCTTCATTTCTTCTTGTGGATGGGCTGTGATGTATAGAGCAGTCCCACCCACTTTCTACATAGACTTTCTAAGGGCTTTAAACGGCCTTGACTTCAAGATTGTCTAATGACACACATGTTGATTGGTTGTTCACTGGATTTGTCATTAAAAAAAAAAAAGTGTTCATCCATGTGGGCCGGCATAACATTGTAATGGAAGCATTATTATATGAACTAATTTAACCATTTCACAGATGGATTAAAAACATAAAAGGTGCACATATACTTGTGTAATGGCAAATATTACATTTATGGCATTTGATTATTTATAGTTTACCATCACTTTAACTGGTGCATGGTCTGAAATTAGAATGCCTCCTAGCTGAACTTCTTTTATTTGTTGCACTAAATCCTTTGAAATGAAGAATAGATATATCCTTGAGGAGGAACAGAATTTTTTTGAAAAATAAGTAAATTCCCTCACAGCTGAATTTTTATATCTCCAGGCATCCACTAGATCTAAAGAATTCATTAAATATAACTTTTTTTGTCAAATCTGCCTTTTTTCTTTTTTCTTTATTTTTCTTTTTTTTTTTACTACTGTTTACTTTATCAATAATACAATTAGGATGAGATTAAAGTCACCACCAATAATCATCTTAGTATTGATAAATGCCATCAATCTCCAACCTAAAAAATCCCAAAAAGCCCTGTTAGACTCATTGGAACCATATAAATTACATAATGTCAACATATCTTAAATTTGCACAATAATTAACTGACCTTGGGGGTCACAAATTGTCTTTTTTATGTTGAAATCAAAAATGTTATTATAAAGGATGGTACTTCCCCTACTAGATTTTTTATATGATGAAAATATTTCCTTGACCCATTCCCTTTTTAATTTTAGTTGTTCTACATCTAATCAATGAGTCTCCTGCAACAAAAAAAAACTATGTAAGGATTGAAAATATGTTTTACATGGTTAAAAATAGCTTTCCTCTTGATGGGTGAATTAATACCACCCAGTTTCCAAGAAGTCAAGTTTAACATTTTTTTAAATAAACTTTTATCCTAGAAAAAAAACATTCACTATTTAAAGGTTATAGCTAGGGGAGGCATGAGAGGGAAGAGGAGAAAAAAAGAAAAAAAAGAAGAAAACACTCTGTGTGCCAGCTATTTAATTTTAAACAACTTTCCAACTTATTTCTATTATCAAATCTGCTTCTTATCCTTTGCTGAAAGAGCAGCAATGCACTACTGAGAGCTAGCTGAATACATCTAGTCAGCCAATCACAAGAGACAAATGTGTGCAGGGACCAATCACCAGCTAGCTTCCACTAGTGTAGGATATGTGCATATGCTTTTTCAACAATAGATACCAAGAGAACAAATAGAAGTGAATTTAGTGTCTTAAAATAACATGTTTTATCTGATTCATGCTATTTCATTTTTACTTTCCTATTCTTTTAAGCACCACTTATAGGCCACATAAGATCAACTTCTCTTCAGGGCTTACACTGAATCACCAAGACTCGGTGTTCTGGTAAGAGGGCAAACTTTGTAAAAGAGCGAACCATGTCACTTCCTGTGACGTTTAATCAGCTGTTGCACACATTTTGGACCTAATGCGCATGCATGCCAGAGTCATCACATACTTGGCCGCATACGTCACTGCTAAAATATTTATTGCTGTGAAATTCAGGAACCCTTTCTAGAGCGCATGCGTGGGATTTTGTATCACAAATGGTGCGCTCATGGAAATCTGTTTATTAGGCTCCTCTGCAATATTCGGAACTCCGCCCCCCACTGCAAGTACGTCTCCCATTACTACTACTACTGTAAAGCTGAGTCTCTGTGCATGAGAAACAGCCCCCCGCCCTGCCACTCGGCTATAGCCACTGCTTCTGATGATCCAATGCTGCTTTTAACAGGCTCCGTTTAATGTCATTATCCTATGAAAGATTATGAAAGATGAAAGCTGATTAAACGTCACAGGAAGTGACATTGTTCACTCTTTTACAAAGTTCGCCCTCTTACCAGAACACCGGATTTCCGTGATTAATGTACAAGTCTTCCCATCCTGGATAGGTTCCGGGAAATATTGTAAAGTATGTCAGTGTAATATTTATAAAATATATTTAAAAACAGATACTAGAGACACATACATTTCCTTTTTTTTTTTTTTTTTTTTTTTAAATCTCACATGAGTAGCAATGTTGAAGGCCATCATGCGTCTGATCTGGCTTTTGGCGCAACTTTTGTTAATGCTTTTTCTCCCTGGCTATCTAAGATTGTATCAGTCTTTTCCCTAATCCTGCAAACACAGGCATCTTGTATAATGCTTGAGACATGCATCACACCTGTATAAAGTAGCGTGAACAACTGCATTAAGGTGCCAGACCCAGTAATCCTATCAGATGTGTAATCGGCTTAATAGAGAGGTTTTGGGACTAGGGGTCCAATACTATGTGTTATTGGGAATGTGGCTGACAGAGGAGCCAAAGGGCCAGCCAGGGGTATGATATGAGGTCTGATATGAGTGTGTGGAGTCTGATCTGAGGTCTGATGTGAAAATATGGCTGATAGGGGGCTGCAGGGGATCTGATCTGAGTGTGGCTGTAGTTATGTGAAAGAGGATCTGCAGGGCAAGGGTTTGATTTTAGGTCTCATGTGCGAATGTGGCTGATATAAGAGCTACAGGTCTTATGTGATTAATGGGACAGTCTAGTCAATAATAAACTTTCATGATTCAGATAGGGCATGCCATTGAAAACAACTTTCCACTTTACTTTTATCATCAATTTTGCTTTGTTCTCTTAGTATTCTTAGTTGAAAGATAAACTTAGGTAGGTCATATGCCAATTTTTTAGCCCTTGAAAGCCGCCTCTTATCTGAATGCATTTTGACAGTTTTTCACAACTAGAGGGCAATAGTCCAAGTATGCCTTATAAATAAACATTGTGTTTATGCATGTGGAGTTACCTAGGAGTCAACATCGATTGGCTAAAACGCAAGTCTGTCAAAAGAACTAAAATAAGGGGGAAGTCTCCAGAGACTTAGATACAAGGTAATTATAGAGGTAAAAAGTATATTAATATAACTGTGTTGGTTATGCAAAACTGGGGAATGGGTAATTAAATACAAATTCTGGTGTAGACTGTCCCTTTAAGTGGCTGATAAAAAGGCATCAAGCTATTTACCCAATTCACGTGTCTACTTTGGCCATAGTCTTGTTCTGTAAACAGTTGCCATGACAACATGATAGTTTACTTTTTCAATAATAAGAGAAGGTTATGTTCACTTGGGCCACTCTATTACACATGAAAATTATAGGGGCCCCAAAATAATAGGGAATAGTAAGTTATCCTGGCAATTAATTGGCTACAAATATTATACCTAGAGGGAAATATTGTTCAACAATTAACTTACTTAATACTATTTAGTTATAACTTTGACTAAATACAATAAAATGTAATGAAGCTCTTCATTGTTTTTAAAGAATTTCTTGGCTTAGTCTATCAAAATAAAGTGAAAGGTTGCCAGAACTAGAAGCAGGTTTTACTTACACATTATTACTGTGCTTCTTTTCCCCCCGCCACTTGTATTTAACGAATATGTAAGGAAAATACAAGAGCCTTGCTTCTAACTCACGGGTCTCTACTTTTTATTCTGATCTGGTCATTTGGGTGTTGCATGTGTCAGTAGGTGCAAATATTGGGCCTAGAATAAAAATGCAGAGGTATTTTATCCTAAGTGTCTTTTCCTAAGAATGTTGGTGGGGAGTAAATGTTGGGATCTTTGAAATGTAAAGCTGGCAAGAATGTTAAAGGGATACTAAACCCAACATTTTTCTTTCATGATTCAGATAGAGCATGCAATTTTAAGCAACTTTCTAATTTACTCCTGTTATCAAATTTTCTTTGTTCTCTACCTATCTTTATTTGAAAAGCAAGAATGTAAACTTAGGAGCTGGCCCGTTTTTTGGTTCAGCACCTAGGTTGCGCTTACTGATTGGTGGCTAAATGTAGCCACCAATCAGCAAATGCTATCCAGCGTTCTGAACCAAAAATGGGCTGACTCCTTAGCTTCCTGCTTTTTCAAATAAAGATAGCAAGAGAACAAAGAAAAATTGATAATAGAAGTAAATTAGAATATTGCGTAAAATTGCATGCTCTATCTGAATCACGAAAGAAAAAAAAAATGGGTTTAGTATCCCTTTAACAAAAGTAAAAAAAAAACAAAAAACTTTTGAAATTCAGTTACAATGATAATAATAGATTTTAGGGAGCTTAATTATAAACCAGCTTACAATATATCAGTAAAATCTATAAACAAGTCTCCTTCATAGAGACAGATCCCTCATGTGTATATATAATTACTCCCCTCTAGGTAGGCTTACCATAAGTCCCAGTTTTGACTGGGATTGTCCCTGTTTGGAGGCGCTGTCCCAGTGTCCCACCCGATTGTTCATTCTGTCCCAGTTTGCCAGGTGTTCGGTATTTGACCGGACAGTCCAGTATTTCTGTTTGCTGTCCAGTAAAATACTTTTTTGGGTCCATTCTGTCAATGTGCCTTACTGACTGCCTGACAAACTTGGTTTACAGTTAGTGGCACTGTGAAACTAAGTAGCGCAGCACTGAATAGCGCAGAAGTGAGTAACGTCAGTCACATGATGTGCGGCAAGCGTGAGGGTAGGCAGCATGTGAGGTACACAGCACTATGGGACATGCAGTTGTCATGGTAGCAAGGTGCTAACAGTCCGCCTGGGATGACACATTAACCCCAGCAGTGCCAGTGACTACTACAGGGTATTTTCCTGGCACACATGGCTTTGCAGTCACATAATGAGCATCAGGCTGCAAGCCAAGGGCTACTACTGATCACTGAGCAGGCATTGCTATAGCAGCAGCTACATGCGCTCAGTAGCAGACATTGTGTAAATAGCTATATTTGTAACGTTATTTATCCTGTGTGTACAGTGCACTGGTGTGTTATGTTTACAATAAAGCTATGTGAACATTAGAAAACATATCCACTGTATGCTTAGTCATTTGCATAGCAACAGTGACAGAGCACCGCCATCTTGTTATGTGACCTTTGCCTTAGCAGATCCCTTCCGGGTTATAGTGAATGTAAACTTTCATGAATTAGTGCCCGATTTTTAAAAATACTATTAAAAACAGGGTCACTTTCATTCATGAAAGTTTAAATTGCACCGTATTTTTAGAAATACTTAACTTTATCTTCAGCAAAGCCGTATCAACGATCCCCTGCACGCAGTTCCTCAGTACATACATCACCAATGACCAAACCGGCTTCCTCCAATTATGGCTTCCCCCCCAGAGTGTCCATCTCGTGAGGCCGCGCTGTGATTAGAGGAAGCCGGTTTCGTTATTGCTGTGTAAGTACAGCAGGAGAAGCAGACGGGGGATCGGCAATCCAGCTTTGCTGAAGATAAAGGTAAGTATTTGTAAAAATACGCTGCAATCTAAACTTTCATGAATGAAAGTGCCCCTGTTTTTAATAGTATTTTTAAAAACGGGCACTAATTCATGAAAATTTACATTCACTTTAAGTGTTCACATGTGTGCGGGGTCTGTGTACTAGGTAAGTGCCTGTAGTAAGTTACGCATTACCTCTGTAATATGTGCATCGGTGCTGCTCTGTAATGGGGACATTTCCCGCCCAGCATATTATATAGTACAATGCTGTGTAATAATGAGCTTGTACAGATAGAACGTTCTGAGGAACTACGTAGCAAAAGCTGCCCTTTGTGATATGTAGTTATCACAAAGGTTAATTACTAATAATAGGGCTATTTGCCATATCTGTCTCTGTATAGCAACCCTCTCGGGAAAGTTCCGGTCGACAATCATCACGCCCCCTTGACCACGCCCCTGACCACACACTCCACTGGCACTGTGCCAGATGGTCCTAGGTTCACCTCTAAAAATTATGGTTAGCCTACCTCTAGGAGATAAAGTAGTTTATACAAGAGTAAAAACACAATAGCCATTTATTTCCAATTAAGGGCCAGATAACGAGTGTGCGTTAAAAGTTATGTGCAAGCAAAAAGGGGTTTATCGCAGCATATTGGGTTTAACGCTCGCATTACAAGTTGAAAGTAAATATGAGAGCGCAATCGCGATTTATGCTAGAATGATTACCGCATCCTCAAAGCTCTGGTTAACTGTTTTGCAAAACAAAAAAGTGTCACAAAACAAATCAAAAATACATTACAAAGTACAGTTATACTAACACCATCTAATAAAAATGATTTAAAAAAAAATTGCACAAAAAAGTTATAAGGGCTCAAAGATATGAGATTGCAGGTGTTAGAGAAAAAAAGGCAGGCAAAGGGCTTTAACATAGAGATACATACATATACATGTCTAAATATGTATATGTGTGTATATATATATTTACAGACATATATACACATATAAACACATATGTATACATATATAGACATATATATACTGTAGGTGCATTAGAACCTTTTGCAGTTAAAGGGACACTGCACCCAAATTTTTTATTTTGTGATTCAGATAGAGCATAACATTTTAAGCAACTTTCTAATTTACTCCTATTATCAATTTTTCTTCATTCTCTTGCTATATTTATTTGAAAAAGAATGCATCTATGCTTTTTTTTGGGGTTCAGAACTCTGGACAGCAATTTTTTATTTGTGGATGAATTTATCCACTAATCAGCAAGAACAACCCAGGTTGTTCACCAACAATGGGCCGGCATCTAAACTTACATTCTTGCATTTCAAATAAAGTTACCAAGAGAATGAATCAAATTTGATAATAGTAGTAAATTAGAAAGTTGCTTAAAATTTCATGCTCTATCTGAATCATGAAAGAAAAAATTTGGGTTCAGTGTCCCTTTAAGTAGATGAAAACTTGTAAAAGTATATCTATGCAATATTCATTTTTAATAAAGTGTTGGTGCTCTTGAGAGTATGTGATCGTGTTTGCGCATAAGTAGGGTGTTTTTTTCTTCTTTTTTGCTCCATTGGCTTCTATAGGGGAATAAGTTATCACCCATGCTTTTTATGCTCATCAGGATAGTGCGCGACTGAAAACTGTTTACTTTCAACTTGTAATACAAGCTTTATCCAACTCGCAAAAAAACTTACGTCTAGATGAGTTAGCGCTCTAGCGGGAGTATTAAATAATGCTTCACTTGTAATCTGCCCCTAAATGTAGGAGGTAACTTCAGCCCATTCCTAGATAAAATTTGTACATATAAAAAGAATGCTAATAATTTGATAATGGAAATATATATATATTTTAAATTGCATGCTCTTTCTGAATCATGAAACTTTAATTTTTACTTTAGTGTCCCTTTAACTTGAGTGTTATTAGCGCTCAATAGCACTAATATTTTTTGCGCTCCACTTGTAATCTAGACTTCAAAATGTTCTATATTAGATTGTTTAGTTGTATCTGATTACAAACCTTGTCTAAAATATAACCTTTATTAGTTGCTCAAATATAAAAAAATATAAAAAATAATGAGGGAATTAAAACGATGTATGGAGATGGCTGATATTCATCATTGTCACATATTATCACTTGTTTAGCAATTCAAAAGTCTTATTTTGATATCATTTTTAATGAATATAATTTCAAGCATAGGGGCATATTTATCAAGGTCTGTCGGACCTGATCTGACAGTGTGGATCAGGTCCGACAGACCTCGCTGAATACGGCGAGCAATACGCTCGCCATATTCAGCATTGCACCAGCAGCTCACAAGAGCTGCTGGTGCAATGCTGCCCCCTGCAGACTCGCGTCCAATGGGCCACCAGCAGGGGGGTGTCAATCAACCCGATCCTACTCGATCGGTTGATTTCCGGCGATGTTTGTCCGCCTGCTCAGAGCAGGCGGACAGGTTATGGAGCAGCGGTCTTTGTGACCGCTGCTTCATAACTGCTGTTTCTGGCGAGTCTGATGACTCGCCAGAAACACGGGGCATCAAGCTCCATTCGGAGATTGATACATATGCCCCTATGTCTTAAATTGACTTCTAAATTCTAATGTTCACAAAATTTTAATATTTAAAGGGATACTGAACCCATTTTTTTTTCTTTCATGATTCAGATAAAGCATGCAATTGTAACAAACTTTCTAATTTATTCCTATTATCATTTTTTCTTTATTCTCTTGGTATCTTTATTTGATAGAGCAGGAATGTAAGCTTAAGAGCCGGCCCATTTTTGGTTCAGAACCCTGGGTAGCGCTTGTTGATTGATGGCTACATTTAGCCATCAATCAGCTAGCGCTAACCAGGTGCTGAACCAAAGACGGGCTGGCTCGTAAGCTTACATTCCTGCTTTTTCAAATAAAGATAACAATAGAACAAAGAAAAATTAATAATAGGAGTAAATTAAAAAGTTGCTTAAAATTGCATGCTCTATCTAAATCATGAAAGAAAAAAATTGGGTTCAGTTACCTTTAAGCAGTTGATAATTATCAATATCACTGCATTATAAACTAGAGTATGGATTATGTAAAGGTGAAGCAGATTGCAAAAGGTAATACAATAGTGTGGGGTATGGTTACTCAAACCTTACTTTGTATTCTACCCATCAAATATACTTTATGACCAAAAGTATGTAGACACCTGACCATCACATCAATATGAGCTTGTTGAACATCTCATTCCAAAACCATGGACATTAATATGGAATTCTTCCCCCACTCCCCTTTATGGCTACACTTCTGGGAAGGTTTTTCACAAGGTTTTGGAGTGTGTCTGTGAGAATTTGTGTCCATTTAGCCAAAAGAGCATTTGTGAGGTCAGGCATTGATGTTGGAAGAGAAACCATTTCATGGACCTCCAAAAAATGTTAACACAAGGTTGGAAGCACCCATTTTTCTAAAATGTTGTTGAATCGTGTAGCATCACAATAACCCTTCACTGAAATGAAAGGCCCTAGCCCAACCACTGAAAAACAGCCCCAGACCATTACCCCTTCTCCATCAAACTTTACAGTAGGCACTACACATTACAGTAGGTAGCATTCTCCTTGCACACCCAGATACTTCCATCAGATAGTGAAGCATGATTAATCACAGAGGATATGTTTCCTCTGCTCTAGAGTCCAGTGGCAGCATGTTTTACACCACTCCAGCCAACGCTTGGCATTGCACATGTTGATGTGAGGCTTGTGTACAGCTGCTCAGCTACGGAACCCATTTCACAAAGCTCCAGATGCACAGTTGTGCTTATGTGGCTTTCAGAAGCAGTTTGGAACTCTGTAGTGAGTGATGCAGTAGACGATAGATGATTTTTACACGCTACGTGCTTCAGCCTCAGCAGCCCGCTCTGTGAGTTTGATGTCTACCACTTGTGGTTAGCCTACTGTTGCTCTTAGACATTTATACTTCACAATAATAGCACTTACAGTTGACCAGGGCAGATCTAGTAGTGCAGAAATTTCACCAACCGACTTGTGGCAAAAGTGGCATCCTATGACAGAGCCAAATTTAAAGTCACTGTGCTCTTCAGTACAATCAGTTGTGCTGCTTTGCCTATGGAGATGTAATAGTTAAGTGCTGGATTTTATGCATTTGTTACCAATAGGTGTAACTTCCTACACTTCTTTCTTTTATTTTTATTGATGTTCAGGATCTATATTGTGTCTTTATTAGACACAACACAGAGGACAGCCAGCACTCACTCAGTCACATACAGTTAGATTAAGGGCATACCATGAAGAGTTAGTTACATCATTTGGCCTAATGAGGATAAGCTGTGGCACCTTATCAAGGCTTCGTCTTCCCTGGGTGCTTGTCTACTGCCAATCAATGAATGATGCTTTGTGAGATGTATCTTGGTCAATAACATTTTCCACACATGATTTTATTAAAATCTATCTGTGCTGTATAACATCACGAAAAGCTAAACTAGGATTTATACACAAATGTGTATTTCATAGATAGTTCATAATCATATTAAAAATAGCCAAATATTCCTTTCAACACTGTCAGATGACTAGCATGCCTATTGGTTTAGAGGTGGAAACGTCACCTCATTGAGAGAAGACCACTGTTCCGTGGGCAACTGGAGGTGCTAAGGTTTAGCAAGGAACCGCGGCACAGAAAGAGTGAATTTAGCACCCTTTTTTTAATAACTTATTACTGACAGTCCAGTTTATTTTTATTGATGGTAAATCCTAGCGTTTTGCTTGGATTTACCATCACTTTAAGCACAAAAAGCAAATAATAATTTTCTACATATAAATGTTATCTGTTGTTATAAGAATTAGTTCCTTGTGATCATCTCAAAATCTTGTCCTTACCCTTACATTAAATAAGTTATGCTGGAAAACGTTGACATTTTATGTAAATTAAATTACCTTATGGTATATTCTTACTTTAGATTGAAGAAGGAGGGAAAGTGGAAGTGTTGGATTGTAATCTTCAAGTGGGAGACGAAGTGGTGAAAATTAATGACGTGGAGCTGAGTAGCTCTAGGCAAGAAGCTGTCTGTCTTGTAAAGGGATCTTATAAGAAGCTCCAGCTGGTTGTAAGACGGTAGGAATTTATTAACTTGACCATTCTTTATTCTTAAATGTATTGTTTGTTTAAATGTAGTAGGCTTGTAGACATCTTCCACACTGTGGTTCTCAATTGTTCTGCTTTTTAAAACCCTATATATTAAAGGGACACTAAACCCAAATATTTTCTTTCATGATTCAGGAAGAGAATAGAATTTTGAATAACATTCCAATTTACTTCTATTATCTAATTTGTTTCATTCTTTAGATATGCTTTTTTGAAGAAAACATAATTTATGTAAGAAATTACCTGATAAATTCATTTCTTTCATATTAGCAAGAGTCCATGAGCTAGTGACGTATGGGATATACATTCCTACCAGGAGGGGCAAAGTTTCCCAAACCTCAAAATGCCTATAAATACACCCCTCACCACACCCACAAATCAGTTTAACGAATAGCCAAGAAGTGGGGTGATAAGAAAAAAGTGCGAAAGCATAAAAAATAAGGAATTGGAATAATTGTGCTTTATACAAAAAAATCATAACCACCACAAAAAAGGGTGGGCCTCATGGACTCTTGCTAATATGAAAGAAATGAATTTATCAGGTAAGTTCTTACATAAATTATGTTTTCTTTCATGTAATTAGCAAGAGTCCATGAGCTAGTGACGTATGGGATAATGACTACCCAAGATGTGGATCTTTCCACGCAAGAGTCACTAGAGAGGGAGGGATAAAATAAAGACAGCCAATTCCGCTGAAAAATAATCTACACCCAAAATAAAGTTTAAATGATAAGCAGAAGATTCAAACTGAAACAGCTGCCTGAAGTACTTTTCTACCAAAAACAGCTTCAGAAGAAGAAAACACATCAAAATGGTAGAATTTAGTAAAAGTATGCAAAGAAGACCAAGTTGCAGCTTTGCAAATCTGATCAACCGAAGCTACATTCCTAAACGCCCAGGAAGTAGAAACTGACCTAGTAGAATGAGCTATAATCCTTTGAGGCGGAGTTTTACCCGACTCGACATAAGCATGATGAATTAAAGATTTCAACCAAGATGCCAAAGAAATGGCAGAAGCCTTCTGACCTTTCCTAGAACTGGAAAAGATAACAAATAGACTAGAAGTCTTTCGGAAATTCTTAGTAGCTTCAACATAATATTTCAAAGCTCTAACTACATCCAAAGAATGCAATGATTTCTCCTTAGAATTCTTAGGATTAGGACATAATGAAGAAACTACAATTTCTCTACTAATGTTGTTAGAATTCACAACCTTAGGTAAAAATTTAAAAGAAGTTCGCAACACCGCCTTATCCTGATGAAAAATCAGAAAAGGAGACTCACAAGAAAGAGCAGATAACTCAGAAACTCTTCTGGCAGAAGAGATGGCCAAAAGGAACAAAACTTTCCAAGAAAGTAATTTAATGTCCAAAGAATGCATAGGTTCAAACGGAGGAGCTTGAAGAGCCCCCAGAACCAAATTCAAACTCCAAGGAGAAATTGACTTAATGACAGGTTTTATACGAACCAAAGCTTGTACAAAACAATGAATATCAGGAAGATTAGCAATCTTTCTGTGAAAAAGAACAGAAAGAGCAGAGATTTGTCCTTTCAAGGAACTTGCAGACAAACCTTTATCCAAACCATCCTGAAGAAACTGTAAAATTCTCGGAATTCTAAAAGAATGCCAGGAAAAATGATGAGAAAGACACCAAGAAATATAAGTCTTCCAGACTCTATAATATATCTCCCTAGATACGGATTTACGAGCCTGTAACATAGTATTAATCACAGAGTCAGAGAAACCTCTTTGACTAAGAATCAAGCGTTCAATCTCCATACCTTTAAATTTAAGGATTTGAGATCCTGATGGAAAAAAGGACCTTGTGACAGAAGGTCTGGTCTTAACGGAAGAGTCCACGGTAGGCAAGAGGCCATCCGGACAAGATCCGCATACCAAAACCTGTGAGGCCATGCTGGAGCCACCAGCAGAACAAACGAGCATTCCTTCAGAATCTTGGAGATTACTCTTGGAAGAAGAACTAGAGGCGGAAAGATATAGGCAGGATGATACTTCCAAGGAAGTGACAACGCATCCACTGCTTCCGCTTGAGGATCCCTGGATCTGGACAGATACCTGGGAAGTTTCTTGTTTAGATGAGAAGCCATCAGATCTATTTCTGGAAGACCCCACATTTGAACAATCTGAAGAAATACCTCTGGGTGAAGAGACCATTCGCCCGGATGTAATGTTTGGCGGCTGAGATAATCCGCTTCCCAATTGTCTATACCTGGGATATGAACCGCAGAAACTAGACAGGAGCTGGATTCTGCCCATACCAGAATTCGAGATACTTCTTTCATAGCCAGAGGACTGTGAGTCCCTCCTTGATGATTGATGTATGCCACAGTTGTGACATTGTCTGTCTGAAAACAAATGAACGATTCTCTCTTTAGAAGAGGCCAAGACTGAAGAGCTCTGAAAATTGCACGGAGTTCCAAAATATTGATCGGTAATCTCACCTCCTGAGATTCCCAAACCCCTTGTGCTGTCAGAGACCCCCAAACAGCTCCCCAACCTGTCAGACTTGCATCTGTTGAAATTACAGTCCAGGTCGGAAGCACAAAAGAAGCCCCCTGAACTAAACGATGGTGATCTGTCCACCACATCAGAGAGTGTCGTACAATCGGTGTTAAAGATATTAATTGAGATATCTTTGTGTAATCCCTGCACCACTGGTTCAGCATACAGAGCTGAAGAGGTCGCATGTGAAAACGAGCAAAGGGGATCGCGTCCGATGCTGCAGTCATAAGACCTAGAATTTCCATGCATAAAGCTACCGAAGGGAATGATTGTGACTGAAGGTTTCGACAAGCTGATATCAACTTTAGACGTCTCTTGTCTGTCAAAGACAGAGTCATGGACACTGAATCTATCTGGAAACCTAAAAAGGTTACCCTTGTCTGAGGAATCAATGAACTTTTAGGTAAATTTATCCTCCAACCATGATCTTGAAGAAACAACACAAGTCGATTCGTATGAGATTCTGCTAAATGTGAAGACTGAGCAAGTACCAAGATATCGTCCAAATAAGGAAATACCACAATACCCTGTTCTCTGATTACAGACAGAAGGGCACC
The DNA here is from genome assembly GCF_027579735.1 of Bombina bombina. Taxonomy (NCBI): domain Eukaryota; kingdom Metazoa; phylum Chordata; class Amphibia; order Anura; family Bombinatoridae; genus Bombina; species Bombina bombina. The sequence continues at coordinate 938,360,365 of NC_069500.1, forward strand.
GAGAACCTTTGTAAAAATTCTTGGAGCTGTAGCTAGGCCAAACGGTAGAGCCACAAACTGGTAATGCTTGTCTAGGAAAGAGAATCTCAGAAACTGATCTGGATGAATCGGAATATGCAGATATGCATCCTGTAAATCTATTGTGGACATATAATGTTCTTGCTGAACAAAAGGCAGGATAGTCCTTACAGTTACCATTTTGAATGTTGGTATCCTTACATAACGATTCAATATTTTTAGATCCAGAACTGGTCTGAAGGAATTCTCCTTCTTTGGTACAATGAAGAGATTTGAATAAAACCCCAGCCCCTGTTCCAGAACTGGAACTGGCATAATTACTCCAGCCAACTCTAGATCTGAAACACATTTCAGAAATGCTTGAGCCTTCGCTAGGTTTACTGGGACACGGGAAAGAAAACATCTCTTTGCAGGAGGCCTTATCTTGAAGCCAATTCTGTACCCTTCTGAAACAATGTTCTGAATCCAGAGATTGTGAACGGAATTGAACCAAATTTCTTTGAAAAAACGTAATCTGCCCCCTACCAGCTGAGCTGGAATGAGGGCCGCACCTTCATGTGGACTTGGGAGCTGGCTTTGGTTTTCTAAAAGGCTTGGATTTATTCCAGACTGTAGATGGTTTCCAAACTGATACCGCTCCTGAGGATGAAGGATCAGGCTTTTGTTCCTTGTTGTGACGAAAGGAACGAAAACGATTATTAGACCTAAATTTACCTTTAGATTTTTTATCCTGTGGTAAAAAAGTTCCTTTCCCTCCAGTAACAGTTGAGATAATAGAATCCAACTGAGAACCAAATAATTTATTACCCTGGAAAGAAAGGGAAAGCAGAGTAGACTTAGAAGACATATCAGCATTCCAAGTTTTAAGCCATAAAGCTCTTCTAGCTAAAATAGCTAGAGACATATACCTGACATCAACTCTAATGATATCAAAGATGGCATCACAAATAAAATTATTAGCATGTTGTAGAAGAATAATAATGCTATGAGAATTATGATCTGTTACTTGTTGCGCTAAAGCTTCTAACCAAAAGGTTGAAGCTGCAGCAACATCCGCTAAAGATATAGCAGGTCTAAGAAGATTACCTGAACACAAGTAAGCTTTTCTTAGAAAGGATTCAATTTTCCTATCTAAAGGATCTTTAAAGGAAGTACCATCTGCCGTAGGAATAGTAGTACGATTAGCAAGAGTAGAGACAGCCCCATCAACCTTAGGGATTTTGTCCCAAAATTCTAATCTGTCAGATGGCACAGGATATAATTGCTTAAAACGTTTAGAAGGAGTAAAAGAATTACCCAAATTATTCCATTCCCTGGAAATTACTTCAGAAATAGCACCAGGGACAGGAAAAACTTCTGGAATAACTACAGGAGATTTAAAAACCCTATTTAAACATTTAGATTTAGTATCAAGAGGACCAGAATCCTCTATTTCTAATGCAATTAAGACTTCTTTAAGTAAAGAACTAATAAATTCCATTTTAAATAAATATGAAGATTTATCAGCATCAACCTCTGAGACAGAATCCTCTGAACCAGAAGAACCATTATCAGAATCAGAATGATGATGTTCATTTAAAAATTCATCTGAAAAATGAGAAGTTTTAAAAGACTTTTTACGTTTACTAGAAGGAGGAATAACAGACATAGCCTTCTTAATGGATTTAGAAACAAAATCTCTTATGTTATCAGGAACACTCTGAGTATTAGATGTTGACGGAACATTAACAGGTAATGTAACAGTACTAAAGGAAATATTATCTGCATTAGCAAGTTTGTCATGACAAACAGTACAAACAACAGCTGGAGGAACAGATACCAAAAGTTTACAGCAGATACACTTAGCTTTGGTAGCTCCAGCACCAGGCAGGGATATTCCAGAAGTATTTTCTGACTCAGCTTCAACGTGGGACATCTTGCAATATGTAATAGAAAAAAACAACATATAAAGCAAAATTGATCAAATTCCTTAAATGACAGTTTCAGGAATGGGAAAAAATGCCATAGAACAAGCTTCTAGCAACCAGAAGCACAAAATAATGAGACTTAAATAATGTGGAGACAATAGTGACGCCCATATTTTTTTAAGCGCCAAAAAAGACGCCCACATTATTTGGCGCCTAAATGCTTTTGGCGCCAAAATGATGCCACATCTGGAACGCCGACACTTTTGGCGCAAAAAAACGTCAAAAATTAACCAACTTCCGGCGACACGTATGACGGCGGAAACAGAAAAAAAAATTTGCGCCAAAAAAGTCCGCGCCAAGAATGACGCAATAAAATGAAGCATTTTCAGCCCCCGCGAGCCTAACAGCCCACAGGGAAAAGTCAAATTGATAAGGTAAGAAAAAATGATTTATTCATATGCATTATCCCAAATATGAAACTGACTGTCTGAAATAAGGAATGTTGAACATCCTGAGTCAAGGCAAATAAATGTTTGAATACATATATTTAGAACTTTATATAAAAGTGCCCAACCATAGCTTAGAGTGTCACAGAAAATAAGACTTGCTTACCCCAGGACACTCATCTACATGTAGTAGAAAGCCAAACCAGTACTGAAACGAAAATCAGCAGAGGTAATGGTATATATATATAAGAGTATATCGTCGATCTCAAAAAAGGGAGGTAAGAGATGAATCTCTACGACCGATAACAGAGAACCTATGAAATAGACCCCGTAGAAGGAGATCACTGCATTCAAATAGGCAATACTCTCCTCACATCCCTTTGACATTCACTGCACGCTGAGAGGAAAACCGGGCTCCAACCTGCTGCGGAGCGCATATCAACGTAGAATCTAGCACAAACTTACTTCACCACCTCCATAGGAGGCAAAGTTTGTAAAACTGATTTGTGGGTGTGGTGAGGGGTGTATTTATAGGCATTTTGAGGTTTGGGAAACTTTGCCCCTCCTGGTAGGAATGTATATCCCATACGTCACTAGCTCATGGACTCTTGCTAATTACATGAAAGAAATAGCAATGCACATGGGTGAGCCAATCACACAAGGCATCTATGTGCATCTACCAATCAGCAGCTACTGAGCATATCTAGATATGCTTTTCAGCAAAGAATATCAAGAAAATGAAACAAATTAGATAATAGAAGTACATTAGAAAGTTGTTTTCAATTGCATGCTCTTTCTAAATCATGAAAGAAAAAATTTGGGTTTCATGTCCCTTTAATTTATGCGTGAGAACTATACTAATATCTTATTATTTAACCTTGAAAATTGACATTAAAGGGACAGGCTACTACAGAATTTTTATTGTTTAAAAAGATAGATAATCCCTTTATTACCCATTCCCACGTTTTCCATAACCAACTCTGTTATATTAATATACTTTTTACCTCTGTGATTACCTTGTATCTAAACCTTTACAGCCCCCTTATTTCAATTCTTTTGACAGACTAGCACTTTAGCCAATTATACCCTCTCATAAGTAACTCCACGGCTGTGAGCACAACGTTATCTATATGGCACACACAAACGTCCTCTAGCTGTGAAAAACTGTGAAATGCATTGAGATAAGAAGCGGCCTTCATGAGTCTACCTAGGTTTAACTTTCAACAACAAATATCAAGGGAACAAAGCTAATTGGATGGTAAAAGTTAAAAAGCTAAATATTTTGAATTTGAACAGAAGGAGTATTTCTGTGCACATCAGCTTGTATAAACTCAATACCCCTGTTTTTGTTTTTTTAGCAAAAAACTGTTGTTTTTTAAAAAAACTGTAATATACATTAAAATACCTAATTTTAGATGCAACAAAGAAAAAATACTTTAAAGCCTTTTTAAAAATGAAAACCTATAAAATGGGTTAAAATGAATACTCGTTTTCATAAAATTTATAAAGGCAATGATAGAATGTATATACAATGTTTATACAATTAATATTCGGCTAGATTATGAGTTTTGCGTTATGAGTGGCGCAATGCTAACTTGCAAGTTATTGTCACCGCTCACTTACCTACAGCGCTGGTATTACAGGTTTGCAAAAACCCGGCATAGCAGGCAATAAGTGAGTGTAAAGCAAAATTGAGCTCCTGCAATAAAGCAACGTAAAGCTCCGTAACGCAGCCCCATTGATTCCTATGGAGAAACTAAATTTATGTTTACACCTAACACCCTAACATGAACCCTGAGTCTAAACACCCCTAATCTACCTCCCCCGACATCGCCGACACCTACATTACACTTATTAACCCCTAATCTGCCGCCACCTACATTACAGTTATTAACCCCTAATATGCAGCCCCAATGTCGCCGCCAACTACATTACACTTATTAACCCCTAATCTGCCGCCCCCGACATCGCCGACACCTACATTACAATTATTAACCCCTAATCTGCCGCCCCCAATGTCGCCGCCACCTACCTACACTTATTAACCCCTAATCTGCCACCGCCGCCTACCTACACTTATTAACCCCTAATCTGCTGCCCCCAATGTCGCCGCCACTATACTAAAGTTATTAACCCCTAACCCTAACACCCCCTAACTTTAATGTAATTAAAATAAATCTAAATAAAACCTACTATTAATAGCTAACTAATTCTTATTTAAAACTAAATACTTACCTGTAAAATAAACCCTACCTGTAAATAGTTACATTGTATCTAGCTTAGGTTTTATTTTTATTTCACAGGCAAGTTTGTATTTATTTTAACTAGGTAGAATAGTTAGTAAATAGTTATTAACTATTTACTAGCTACCTAGCTAAAATAAATACAAATTTACCTGTAAAATAAAACCTTACCTGAGTTACACTAACACCTAACCTTACACTACAATTAAATAAATTACATAAAATAAATACAATTAACTAAATTACAAAAAAAAACCATTAAATTAAAAAAAAAAAAATAATAAAATTAAAAAAAAAAAAAAATAATAAAATTAAAAAAAAAACAAAATAAAAAATAAATTATCAGATATTATACTAATTACACCTAATCTAATAGCCCTATCAAAATAAAAAAGCCCCCCCAAAATAAAAAAACCCTAGCCTAAACTCAACTACCAATAGCCCTTAAAAGGGCCTTTTGCGGTGCATTGCCCCAAAGAAATCAGCTCTTTTACCTGTAAAAAAAACAACAAACCTAGCCTAAACTAAACTACCAATAGCCCTTAAAAGGGCCTTTTGCGGGGCATTGCCCCAAAGAATTCAGCTCTTTTACCTGTAAAAAAAAATACAAACAACCCCCCAACAGTAAAACCCACCACCCACACAACCAACCCCCCAAATAAAATCCTAACTAAAAAAACCTAAGCTCCCCATTGCCCTGAAAAGGGCATTTGGGTGGGCATTGCCCTTAAAAGGGCATTTAGCTCTTTTTCAAGTGCCCAAACGCCTAATCTAAAAATAAAACCCACCCAATAAACCCTTAAGAAAGCCTAACACTAACCCCCGAAGATCCACTTACAGTTTTTGAAGACCCGACATCCATCCTCAATGAAGCCGGCAGAAGCCTTCAACAAAGCGGCAGAAGTCTTCATTCAACCGGCAGAAGTCTTCATCCAGACGGCATCTTCTATCTTCATTCATCCGGCGCGGAGCGGCTCCATCTTCAAGACATCCAGCGCGGAGCATCCTCTTCAATCGACGTCTTCTTGCAGAATGAAGGTTCCTTTAAATTAAGTCATCCAAGATGGCATCCCTTGAATTCCTATTGGCTAATAGAATTCTATCAGCCAATCGGAATTAAAGGTGAAAAAATGCTATTGGCTGATGCAATCAGCCAATAGGATTGAGCTTCAATCCTATTGGCTTATCCAATCAGCCAATAGGATTAAGCTTCATTCTATAGGCTGATTGGAACAGCCAATAGAATGCAAGCTCAATCCTATTGGCTGATTGAATCAGCCAATAGGATATTTTCACCTTTAATTCCGATTGGCTGATAGAATTCTATCAGCCAATCGGAATTCAAGGGACGCCATCTTGGATGACCTAATTTAAAGGAACCTTTATTCTGCAAGAAGATGTTGATTGAAGAGAATGCTCCGCGCCGGTTGTCTTGAAGATGGAGCCGCTCCGCGCCGGATGGCTGAAGAGAGAAGATGCCGTCTGGATAAAAACTTCTGCCCGGTTCGATGAAGACTTCTGCCCGGTTCGATGAAGACTTCTGCCGCTTCATTGAGGACTTCTGCCTGCTACGTTGAGGATGGAAGTTGGGTCTTCAAAAACTGTAAGTGGATCTTCGGGGGTTAGTGTTAGGCTTTTTTAAGGGTTTATTGGGTGGGTTTTATTTTTAGATTAGGAGTTTGGGGCACTGTTGGGGGTTGTTTGTATTTTTTTTACAGGTAAAAGAGTTGATTTCTTTGGGGCAATGCCCCGCAAAAGGCCCTTTTAAGAGCTGTTGGTAGTTTAGTTTAGGCTTGTTTTTTTTTTTATTTTGGGGGGGGCTTTTTTATTTTGATAGGGCTATTAGATTAGGTGTAATTAGTTTAAATATCTAATTTCTTTTTTTTATTTTGTGTAATTTAGTGTTGTTTGTTTTTGTAATTTAGGTAATTGTATTTAATTAATGCAATTGATTTAATTGTAGTGTAAGGTTAGGTGTTAGTGTAACTCAGGTTAGGTTTTATTTTACAGGTAAATTTGTATTTATTTTAGCTAGGTAGTTAGTAAATAGTTAATAACTATTTGCTAACTATTCTATCTAGTTAAAAAAAATACAAACTTGCCTGTAAAATAAAAATAAACCCTAAGCTAGCTACAATGTAGCTATTAGTTATATTGTTGCTAGCTTAGGGTTTATTTTATAGGTAAGTATTTAGTTTTAAATAGGAATTATTTATGTAATGATAGTAATTTTTATTTAGATTTATTTTAATTAGATTTAAGTTAGGGGGTGTTAGGGTTAGGGTTAGACTTAGGTTTAGGGGTTAATAAATTTAGTATAGTGGCGGCGACGTTGGGGGCGGCAGATTATGGGTTAGTAAATGTAGGTAGGTGGCGGCGATGTTAGGGGTGGCAGATAAGGGGTTAATAATATTTAACTAGTGTTTCTGATGCGGGAGTGCATCGGTTTAGGGGTTAATATGTTTATTATAGTGGTGGCGATGTCCGGAGCGGCAGATTAGGGGTTAATATTTTTATTTTAGTGTTTGCGATGCGGGAGGGGCTCAGTTTAGGGGTTAATAGGAAGTTTATGGGTGTTAGTGTACTTTTTAGCACTTTAGTTATGAGTTTTATGCTACAGCTTTGTAGCGTAAAACCCATAACTACTGACTTTCAGTTTACGGTATCGATCTTTGCGGTATAGGGTGTACCGCTCACTTTTTGGCCTTCCAGGCAAACTCGTAATACCGTCGCTATGGAAGTCCCATTGAAAAAGGACTTTTTGAAAGCTGCGGTAATTACTTTGCGTTACGGCCAAAAAAGTGTGCGGTACAGATATACCTGCAAGACTCGTAATACCAGCGGTAGTGAAAAAGAGTGTTAACGCTGCTTTTTCACTCATACCGCAAAACTCGTAATCTAGCCGATTGTTAATAACTATTATATAATCCAGGAACTGTTTCTGGTTAATTCATAAATCTACCAGACAGATCAGTACTAACCAGTTTAAATGGATAGTAAACACACACAAATCTCTCATGCATATGAAAGAGCACTATGTAATTTTGGGCTGGATTCCATTCTTTCTAATAATTATTTTCTATATTTGAAAAACAATCTCAATATTTCTAAATCAAACAGAACCAAGGTTGATAATTCCCATAATATTCAATCTCCATTTGCCCACAACAACACCATTAAAGGGACAGTCTAGTCAAAATTTAACTTCATGATTCAGATTGGGCGTGCAATTTGCTTTGCTTTCTTGGCATTCATTGTTGAAAGCTAAACCTAGGTAAATTCCTATGCTAATTTCTAATCCGTTGAAGGTCGCCTCTTATCTCTGCATTTTAACAGTTTTTTTTTACAGTTAGACACTGCTAATTCCTGTGTGCCAAATAGATAACATGGTGCTCACTCCCGTAGAGTTATTTATGAGTCAGCACTGATTATCTAAAATGCAAGTCTGTCAAAAGAATTGAAATAAGGGGGCAGTCTGCAGAGGCTCAGATACAAGGTAATCACAGAGGTAAAAGATGTATTAAAGGAACAGTCTACACCAGAATTTTTATTGTTTAAAAAATAGATAATCCCTTTATTACCCATTCCCTAGTTTCTCCTACATTGGTGTGTCCGGTCCACGGCTTCATCCTTACTTGTGGGAGTATTCTCTTCCCTAACAGGAAATGGCAAAGAGGCACACAGCAAAAGCTGTCCATATAGCCCCTCCTCTGGCTCCGCCCCCCAGTCATTCTCTTTGCCTGCTCTGAACAAGTAGCATCTCCACGGGGATGGTAAAGAGTATGTGGTGTTAGTTGTAGTTTTTATTTCTTCTATCAAGAGTTTGTTATTTTAAAATAGTGCCGGTTTGTACTATTTACTCTACAACAGAAAGTGATGAAGAGTTCTGTTAAAAGAGGAGTATGATTTTAGCACCAGTAACTAGAATCCATTGCTGTTACCACGCAGGACTGTTGAAACCAGAGAACTTCAGTTGGGGGTAACAGTTTGCAGACTTATCTGCTCCAGGTATGACCAGTCTCTTTTCTAACAACACATAGTAATGCTAGAAGACTGTCAGTTTTTCCCTCATGGGACCGGTAAGCCATTTTCTTAGGCTGAGTACAGATTAAAGGCTTATATATTGGGCTCTATACTGGTTGACACTATTGTGGGCTAAATCGATTTGCTTATATCATATTCTTATGACATTTGGAGTGTTTTATGAACTTAGAAACACTTTTGGGAACGTTTTAATTATGCCTGGCATTGGTTTAGACGCCTAATCTAGTCAGAAAGGCCCCTTCACTCTGGTATGCAGAGGGAGGAGGCCTCATTTTTGCGCCTCAGTTGCGCAGTTACTTCCAAAGGCAGTGCATGCAGCTTCATGTGAGAGGGTCCTGTGGCTGAGAAACAGACTCCGGAAGGCTTATTTCTGTGGTGAATAACCCCTAAGGAAGGTAAAAGCCGCAGCAAAGTCTGTGGCAGGGACTGTAGTGTTTTAAACCGGTTAAATTGAGCTTATTTAAGGGTCTAGAAACTTCATATTTGGTGTGCAATACTTTCAAAGCATTAAGACACTGGGGTGTAAATTTTATAAAGATCGGATATTTCCTTCATAGTTTTTTGAACATTCAGAAATAAAGTGTGTTTATTTTATTATTTAAAGAGACAGTAACGGTTTTGTATAAAATCGTTTTTATTGCATTAATAGCCTGCCTAAATCTGCCTAACATGTCTGTACCTTCAGATAGCATATGTTACTGTGTGTATGGAGGCCAAGGTGGTTCCCCCTTTAAATGTATGTGCAAATTGTGCCATGGCGTCCAAACAAAGTAAGGACAGTACTGTCACATTTAATAAGGTTGCCCTAGATGATTCTTCAAATGAAGGTAGTGGGGATAGTTCATCATCCTCTCCTTCTGTGTCAACACCAGTTTTGCCCGCACAGGCGAAACCTAGAACATCTAGTGCGCCAATGCTTGTTACTATGCAGCAATTAACAGCAGTAATGGATAATTCTATAGCAAATCTTTTATCCAAACTGCCAGCATTTCCCAGAAAGCGTGTTTGCTCAGTTTTAAATACAGAGGATGAGCAAGCAGGCGCTGACGATAATTTATCTGTTATACCCTCACATCAATCTGAATTGGCAGCGAGGGAAGGTCTGTCCGAGGGAGAAATTTCAGATTCAGGAAAAATTTCTCAGCAGGCAGAACCTGATATCGTGGCATTTAAATTTAAGCTAGAACATCTCCGCGCCCTGCTTAAGGAGGTGCTAGCTACTCTTGATGATTGTGATTCTTTGGTAATTCCAGAGAAGTTGTGCAAAATGGACAAATTCTTAGAGATCCCAGTGCACGCTGATGCTTTTCCGATACCCAAGAGGGTAGCGGACATAGTGAATAAGGAGTGGGAGAAGCCAGGTATACCTTTTGTTCCACCTCCTATATTTAAGAAAATGTTCCCCATTGTTGACCCCAGAAGGGACGCATGGCAGACGGTCCCTAAGGTAGAGGGGGCAGTTTCAACGTTAGCAAAGCGCACAACTATTCCTATAGAGGACAGTTGCGCTTTCAAAGATCCTATGGATAAAAAATTGGAAGGATTGCTTAAAAAGATTTTTGTTCAGCAAGGTTTCCTTCTTCAACCAATTTCGTGCATTATTCCTGTCACATCGGTGGCGTCTTTTTGGTTCGAGGAACTAGAAAGTTCGCTCCAAAAGGAGACTCCATATGATGAAGTCATGGACAGAATTCACGCACTAAAGTTGGCTAATTCCTTTATTTTGGATGCCGCTTTTCAATTAGCGGCAAAAAACTCAGGTTTTGCAATAGTGGCGCGCAGGGCACTTTGGCTAAAATCTTGGTCGGCGGATGTGTCGTCCAAAACAAAATTACTTAATATTCCTTTCAAAGGTAAGACCCTTTTCGGGCCAGAATTGAAGGAGATTATTTCCGACATCACTGGGGGAAAGGGCCATGCCCTCCCACAGGATAGGCCTTTCAAGGCTAAGAACAAGTCTAATTTTCGTTCCTTTCGCAATTTCAGGAACGGACCGGCTTCTAACTCTGCAGCCTCTAGACAAGAGGGTAATGCTTCCCAGCCTAAACCAGCATGGAAACCATTGCAAGGCTGGAACAAGGGTAAACAGGCCAAGAAGCCTGCTGCTGCTACCAAGACAGCATGAAAGGGTAGCCCCCGATCCGGGACCGGATCTAGTAGGGGGCAGACTTTCTCTCTTTGCTCAGGCTTGGGCAAGAGATGTTCCGGATCCCTGGGCACTAGAAATTGTCTCTCAGGGGTATCTTCTAGAGTTCAAGGAACTCCCTCCAAGGGGAAGGTTCCACATGTCTCGCTTATCTTCAGACCAGATAAAGAGACAGGCATTCTTACATTGCGTAGGAGACTTATTAAAGATGGGAGTGATACACCCAGTTCCAACAGCGGAACAAGGTATGGGTTTTTACTCAAACCTGTTTGTAGTTCCCAAAAAAGAGGGAACTTTCAGGCCAATTCTGGATTTAAAAATACTAAACAAATTCCTCAGAGTTCCATCATTCAAAATGGAAACCATTCGGACGATATTACCAACAATCCAGGAGGGTCAATATATGACTACCGTGGACTTAAAGGATGCGTACCTGCATATTCCTATCCACAAAGATCACCATCAGTTCCTAAGGTTCGCCTTTCTGGACAAACATTACCAGTTTGTGGCTCTTCCATTCGGTTTAGCCACTGCTCCCAGAATTTTCACAAAGGTACTAGGGTCCCTTCTAGCGGTTCTAAGGCCGAGGGGCATTGCTGTAGCACCTTACCTAGACGACATTCTAATCCAAGCGTCGTCCCTTTCCAAAGCAAGGGCTCATACAGACATTGTTTTAGCCTTTCTAAGATCTCACGGGTGGAAGGTGAACATAGAAAAAAGTTCCCTGTCTCCGTCCACAAGGGTTCCCTTTCTGGGAACAATAATAGATTCTGTGGAAATTAAGATTTTTCTGACAGAGGTCAGAAAGTTAAAACTTCTAAAAGCTTGTCGAGTTCTTCATTCTATTCCTCAGCCTTCCATAGCTCAGTGCATGGAAGTTATAGGACTAATGGTTGCAGCAATGGACGTGGTTCCTTTTGCTCGAATTCATTTAAGACCATTGCAGCTGTGCATGCTCAAACAGTGGAATGGGGATTATGCAGACTTGTCTCCCCAAATTCAAATAGTAACCAGAGACTCACTCCTCTGGTGGTTGACTCAAGATCACCTGTCTCAGGGAATGAGTTTCCGCAGACCAGAGTGGGTCATTGTCACGACCGACGCCAGCCTCTTGGGCTGGGGCGCGGTCGGGGACTCTCTGAAAGCTCAGGGTCTATGGTCTCGGGAAGAGTCTCCTCTCCCGATAAACATTTTGGAACTGAGAGCGATATTCAATGCGCTCCTGGCTTGGCCTCAACTAGCGAAGGCCAGGTTCATAAGATTTCAGTCGGACAACATGACGACTGTAGCGTACATCAATCATCAGGGGGGAACAAAGAGTTCCTTGGCGATGAGAGAGGTATCCAAGATCATCAAATGGGCGGAGGATCACTCCTGCCATCTATCTGCAATTCACATCCCAGGAGTAGACAACTGGGAGGCGGATTATCTGAGTCGTCAGACTTTCCATCCGGGGGAGTGGGAACTTCACCCGGAGGTCTTTGCCCAGTTAACCCAACTATGGGGCACTCCAGATATGGATCTGATGGCGTCCCGTCAGAACTCCAAGGTTCCTCGATACGGGTCCAGATCCAGGGATCCCAAGGCGACACTAGTGGATGCATTGGTGGCGCCCTGGTCGTTCAATCTGGCTTATGTGTTTCCACCGTTCCCTCTCCTTCCCAGGCTTGTAGCCAGGATCAAGCAGGAGAAGGCCTCGGTGATTCTAATAGCTCATGCATGGCCACGCAGGACTTGGTATGCAGACCTGGTGAATATGTCAGCGGTTCCACCATGGAAGCTACCTTTGAGGCAGGATCTTCTAGTGCAAGGTCCATTCAAACATCCAAATCTAGTCTCTCTACAACTGACTGCTTGGAAATTGAACGCTTGATTCTATCTAAGCGTGGGTTTTCAGACTTGGTTATAGATACTCTGGTTCAAGCCAGAAAGCCGGTGACTAGGAAAATTTACCATAAGATATGGCTAAAATATATCCGTTGGTGCGAATCCAAGGGATTTTCTTGGAATAAAATCAAAATTCCTAGAATACTTTCCTTTTTCCAAGAGGGTTTGGATAAAGGTTTGTCAGCTAGTTCTTTAAAAGGACAGATATCTGCTCTGTCTGTTTTGTTGCACAAACGACTGGCAGCCGTGCCAGATGTGCAGGTGTTTGTACAGGCGTTAGTTAGAATCAAGCCTGTCTACAGACCTATGACTTCTCCATGGAGTCTAAACTTAGTTCTTTCAGTTCTTCAAGGGGTTCCGTTTGAACCCTTACATTCCATAGATATTAAGTTACTATCTTGGAAAGTTCTGTTTTTGGTTGCTATTTCTTCTGCTAGAAGAGTTTCTGAATTGTCTGCTTTGCAGTGTACTTCTCCCTATCTGGTGTTCCATACAGATAAGGTAGTTTTACGTACCAAGCCTGGTTTTCTTCCAAAAGTGGTTTCCAACAGGAATATTAACCAGGAAATAGTTGTTCCTTCCCTGTGTCCGAATCCAGTTTCAAAGAAGGAACGTTTGTTACACAACCTAGACGTGGTCCGTGCTTTAAAATTCTATTTAGAGGCAACAAAGGATTTCAGACAGACATCATCCTTGTTTGTCGTTTATTCTGGTAAGAGGAGAGGGCAGAAAGCTACTGCTACCTCTCTTTCCTTTTGGCTGAAAAGCATCATCCGATTGGCTTATGAGACTGCCGGACGGCAGCCTCCTGAACGAATTACAGCTCACTCTACTAGGGCTGTGGCTTCCACATGGGCCTTCAAGAACAAGGCTTCTGTTGATCAGATTTGTAAGGCAGCGACTTGGTCTTCACTGCACACTTTTACCAAATTTTACAAATTCGATACTTTTGCTTCTTTGGAGGCTGTTTTTGGGAGAAAGGTTTTGCAAGCCGTGGTGCCTTCCGTTTAGGTTACCTGACTTGTTCCCTCCCTTCATCTGTGTCCTAAAGCTTTGGTATTGGTTCCCACAAGTAAGGATGAAGCTGTGGACCGGACACACCAATGTAGGAGAAAACAGAATTTATGTCTTACCTGATAAATTCCTTTCTCCTACGGTGTGTCCGGTCCACGGCCCGCCCTGGCTTTTTGTCAGGTTTAAATTTTTTTATTTCTATACACTACAGTCACCACGGCACCCTATGGTTTCTCCTTTTTCTCCTAACCGTCGGTCGAATGACTGGGGGGCGGAGCCAGAGGAGGGGCTATATGGACAGCTTTTGCTGTGTGCCTCTTTGCCATTTCCTGTTAGGGAAGAGAATATTCCCACAAGTAAGGATGAAGCCGTGGACCGGACACACCGTAGGAGAAAGGAATTTATCAGGTAAGACATAAATTCTGTTTTTGCACAACCAACTCTGTTATATAAATACACTTTTTACCTCTGTAATTACCTTGTATCTAAGCCTCTGCAAACTGCCCCCTTATTTCAGTCCTTTTGACAGACATCCATTTTAGCCAATCAGAGGTGGCTCACCTGAACCTAACGTGCGTGAGCACAGTGTTATCTATATGACACACATGAACTAACATCATCTAGTGGTGAAATACTGTCAAAATACCCTGAGAGAAGAGGCGGCCTTCAGGGGCTTAGAAATTAGCATATGAATCTCCTAGGTTTAGCTATCAACTAAGAATACCAAAAGAACAAAGCAAAATTGGTGATAAAAGTAAATTAGAAAATTGCTTAAAATAACATTCTCTATCTGATTAATGAAAGTTTATTTTGGACTAGACTATCCCTTTAATATAACTACAAATCTGTGGTGGCTCTACATAATGAATAAAACACATGAACATGGAGGCAGGATTTAGATCACCATGCCCTTAAAAGAATACAGGTGGCCCTCGTTTTACAATGGTTCAATTTACACCGTTTCAGAATAACAACCTTGTTTCCAGTCATGTGACTGCTAAAAAGCATTGAGAAGCAGTGCATTTATTAAAATAGCCAGTAGGTGGAGCTGTCTGCTTGTGTTGCAGCAAATCCAAGCAAGCTGAAATTAATCAGTTTAACCAGACCTGAGCTATTGAGCAGATTTCAAAGGAACAAGATCTTCCTGTCTATAAATCAGTCCAGATTGGAATGCACAGAAAGAACTGTTTGCAGAAAAATGCAAGTGAAGTCTGTGTTGTGTGATTATTTTATTAGGTTTATAATGCTGTTTAGCATTTAAAGTCTTCATTTCAAAGCTTTAAAAATAATGTATTAGGTGTTAATTTCATATAAAATATACACAGCTTTACTTAAAAGGACAAGAAACCCCAAACATTTAATTTATAATTCAGATAGATTATACAATTTTAAACAACTTTCAAGTTCACTTTTATTATCAAATATGCTTCATTCTCTTGTTATCCTTTGCTGAAGGAACAGCGTTGCACTACTAGCAGTTAGCTGAACACATCTAGTTAGCCAATCACAAGAGACAAATGTATGCAGGCACCAATCACCAGCTAGCTCCCACTAGTGTAGGATATGTGCGTATTCTTTTTCAACAATGGATACCAAGAGAACAAAGCAAATTTGAAAATAGAAGTCATTTTTAAAAGTGTCTTAAAATGACATGCTCTATCTGATTTTTACAGGTTTCATTTTGACTTCCCTATCCTATCTGTAAGCGTAAATAAATAAATAAGCACCATTTACATGGTTGAAAAGTTTTCTGTGCAAGATCCCTTTAATAGTAAAATGTCAGTCCACCCACAGAATGAACTGTAACTCTCACTGTAAAATAAATGTTTGACTAAATATTTGTGATGCACAGGTAAACTAGCGAAGCCATTGCATTCATAAGAGCTATGTATATATAATACTTCTTTGTAACAGGTGTTGCATGGTTGAGTGCTTTGTGTTTATTGATCATCTGATATATCTTTCTCTCAGAGACTGGAGCATTAATCACTTTGCAGGTGCGCATACGAGTAGGAGAGAACATGAGATTACATAGCTGGCTTTGAGATATCTTATTGTCCACTGATCCTGTTGTGTAGCATTTTGCACTAGTTTAGCATTCTGTTTAAAGGGACAGGAAACCCAACATTTTTCTTTCATGATTTAGGTAGAACATTCCATTTTAAACAGATTTCCAGTTTACTTATATTATCAAATTTGTTTAATTCTCTTGGTATCATTTGTTGAAGAAGCAGCAATGCACTACTGGTTTCTAACTAAACACATGGGTGAGCCAATGACAATCGGTATATATATGAAGCCACCAACCTAGGTTCTTTGCTGCTCCTGAGCTTACCTAGATAAACCTTTCAGCAAAGGATAACAAGAGAAGGAAGGAACTTAAATAATAGAATTAAATTGGAAAGTTGTTTAAAATTCATGAATGTCTAATTATGACTTTACTGTCCCTTTAAGTGTAAAGCTAATGACAAGTAAATATAATAATATGGTTCAGCAACAACATTTTCTTTTTAACTACATTTCTTGCAAGTTAATGTGCTAAAAAGGCCCATAGGGCTTTATGAAAACCTCTTTGTGGACTTGCAAATGTACTACGAGTGCAGGTTCTGAAAGCAATGCAAAATAACTTTTCTAACTTTTTTTGTGTATCAGGGTGGGTATCAAACCTTTATTAAGTTGTAGGTTGTACATGAGTTTTACACTTTTAGCTGTTGAATGTGGCAAGTAGGTTGTTTGTTGTAGATACAAGGGACAGTCTGACCAAGTACAGGCACATAATTTGTACTGTGACTTGATGCAGGTTGATCATATACTCAGTGACCATTAAAGGGCCATAATACCCAAATGTTTAAACACTTAAAAAGTGATGCAGCATAGCTGTAAAAAGCTGACTAGAAAATATCCCCTGAACATCTCTATGTAAAAAAGAAAGATATTTTACCTCAAAAAATCCTCAGTAGCCACCTCCCATTGTAAAGGATTTCTAAGCAGCATATTAGTGTGTCTGTCCTGGGACAACTGAAGGGATGAGCATCGTGAACTCTCATATTATTTCACCAATCAGGTAAAGGAAGCTTACTATGAAATCTCATGAGAGTTAAGTCAAATCTCATGAGATCACAGTAAGAGTTCATGACCTCAGCACTGCTGATGCTGATTGGCTGCTGTTCATTTCTTCATTTTTTTAATTTTTTTACCTGCAGCTGGGAGCAGCTGAGTATAACTTTTTACACAGAACTTACTCTGCTGAGCTGAGGAAATTGTGAGGTAAAATATCTTCCTTTTTTACATAGAGATGCTCAGGTGATATTTTCCTGTCAGCTTTTTACAGTTATACTGCATCAGTTTCAAGTGATTTAGCATATGAGTATTATGTCCCTTTAAGGTAGGGTGACCATATTGCTGCTTTAAAAAAGGAAACATATGAAAAATGCATATGGTCAGTGCTGTTTTGTATAAGAACCTTGACATATGTATTTTTCATATGTGTCCCTTTTTAAAGCGGCAATATGGTCACCCTACATTAAAGGGACATAAAACTTAAAATCAAAATGCACATGAATGCATTTCAATTTTGAATAGATACTTTTTTTCTTTATACTTGTATTAGTAAAAGTTATGACTGTTTCAGTGATAGTGTTACTGTGCACATATGTATATATGCCCAATATACCCTATTTAAATATTATTCTGGTTTAGGCAATGGTGGCATTGTTGTAGATTGATACATTACTGACCCAATATATGCCATATGAACATGAAAGTTATTTATATAATAAGGTATAGGGGGTAGTAGTAAGGGGGAATTTGGTGACTAAAAAACAATTGCAGCAAACAAAATGTTAATGGATTCCAAACAGTTTACACTTGGTGGGTATGTTAATTTATTGTAAGACTACAAAAAAGTCTTGTAACTACAAGGTGTTTATGTCCCTTTAAAGGGACATGATAGTCAAAATTAAACTTCCATGATTCAGACACGGGCTGATTTATCAAGGGCCGAATGGCCCCTAATGCCCCTGTTTCTACGCAAGCCTTCAGGCTTGCCGGAAACAGCAGTTATGAAGCAGCAGTCTTAAGACCGCTGCTCCTTAACTGGTCGGCAGCCTCTGAGGCTGCGGACATCAATATGCCCGATCCTATACGATCGGTTGATTGATACCCCCTGCTAGCGGCCAATTAGTTGCAAATCTGCAGGAGGCGGCATTGCACAAACAGTTCCCCAAAACTTCTTGTGCAATGTTAAATGCCAACAGCGTATGCTGTCGGCATTCAACGATGTATGTCGGACATGATACGCTATAGCGTATCATGTCGGACAAACAATAATAAATCGGCCCCAAAGAATACAATTTTAAGAAACTTTTCAAATTACTTTTATTATCAAATTTACTTAGTATATTTGCTATCCTTTGTTAAAAAAATTACTTAGGTAGCTCAAGAGCTGCAGTGCACTACTGGTCATTGGTAGCTACAGATTGGTGTCTCTTGTTAGTGGCTCACCAGATGAGTTCAGCTAAATCCTAGTAGTGCATTGCAGTTGTGGAGGTACTTTAATTATGTTTTTAACACCTGGCACATAATTATATACAAACGATAGTGCAATAATAAAATGCACTAAACAGTGTTCTTATTGGATAAGATAAGCCTTCATATTTAATACAAACAAAAGATGGGTTTATTTTGAATTTCAATTCATTGTAAAAGGAATATTTAATAACTTGGACTGCCTGAGGCATTTTTTTAGTTCAAAGGAAAATGTACTACAAATCATTGCAGTTTGTCTTTTAATATATACTAAACTAATAACAATAATAATAATATAATTAAGTAAAGCACTGTCATGTTGGGGCAATAACCTTGCATAGGCTTATTTATTCACTTGTTCCAGGTACACCTTTCTCAGCCTGTAAGGTATACAAAATGTGGAGGTGGGTATATATGTAGATAATAACAATAGAGATATTTTGTTAAGGTTGATCTTTATTTATCACCAAAATACTATTTTGTGTACAAAGATTTTATTTAAGTTGAAAAAATAATCATGATTGCACAATAATTTCTTATTGCTAATCTATAATTTGATGTTGTGTTTATAAAGGATGTTTAGTTATGGATACCACATGTCCAATATTAAACTGGACAGTGCATTAATTCAGCCAACTGTCCATTAAAATAAACAAGGGACTCTTAAAAGGACAGGAAAGCTCAAAATTTTCTTTCATGGTTTGGATAGAACACACAATTTTAAACAACTTTCCAATTTACTTCTATTATCAAAAAAATGTAATTCTCTTGTTATCCTTTGCTGAAAGAACAGCATTGCACTACTGACAGGAAGCTGAACACATCTAGTTAGCCAATCACAAGAGACTAATTTGTGCAGGCACCAATCAGCAGCTAGTTTCCACAAGTTTAAGATATGTGGGTATTAATTTTCAACAAGGGATACCAAGAGAACAAAGCACATTTGGAAATGGAAGTGAATTTAAAAGTGTCTTAAAATTACATGATCTATCGGAATCATGTAAGGTTAATTTTGACTTTCCTATCCCTTTCAATGTCGAGTATTTTGAATACACATTTAAAGACTATTGAAGTGGCATTACATTTATAAAGATAGAACCTTTGGTGGTGGCATGCATGTAGGATGCAGGAATTAAGAACAGGTAAAGCCACCTACAGAAAATCACTACCTTACATGCTATTTGCACATAGGGTATAGAAATAAATACTCTATGTAATACTAGTATCCACACATAATGTAACATCACTAATCTTACTTCCATACAGGGGGTTATGCTGGCAGCCAAAGAGGATAAAATATAAACTTTCCTTGAATGCTACTGGTAGCTAATGTGGGGGAAAGTCACTGCTTTGTGTCTGTCACTGATTACTAACAGGGGTAAAATAATTGTTATATTACATAAAGCCAAGATCACTGTTCAGCTTTCAAAAAAATTCTAGAGTGGGTCTAGGGCGGAGCATTATTTTGGGGAGAGGCCATTGTTTTATCCCGCCTACTAACCTCCATCTTTAACAATCAGTTGGCCATCCATTATTTTATGAACGCCAGATGGCAACCCTGATTTCAGTAGAATATACCTTCTAAATGGAGAAAGTTAATGAGAATGAACTGCTAACATGAATGAAATAGAGGGGAATACTATAGTTCATATAATTTAACTGCACCCTAGCATGTGGCACTAGGTCACACACACACAAAACTTGGGTTTAACAGCTGCAGCTATTCTATTGGATAAGTAAGCATGAACCATAAATCAAAGAGTTACAGGTAAAACAGAGGGGCACACTCCCTGGGCCTCACACTTTGGGGGCCCCACAGTGTCAGGGCTAAGGGTATGAGAAAGTGTAATGAACATCCTGTATTTAGTTTATGAACTAGTGTTTATGATATCAGGAGACATAATATATAGTATTAAATTAATCTTTATATATATATATATATATATAGACTGAATTTTTGGACAGGGGTGGGTGATACAGGAGGCAGAGCATATTGGGGGAGGGAATATGGGGGATAGATTAAATTATTGAACAGGTACTCAAATTTAAGAGATTTACAACTCAGAATGAAACTTGCATGATTCAGATATATATATTTATTTTATTATGTTTAAATAACATTTGTAACTGAGTGAAGAACAAAATAGATCTTTGAGCCCTTGCCATCCAACACCTTGTCATTTATCAAAACGTTCACGATTCAGATAGAGAATTCAGTTTTAAAAAAAAAAATCTTTCCAATTTACTTCTATTATCAAATTTGCTATGTTGTCTTGCTAAGCTTTTTTTAAAGAGTAAACCTAGGGAGGTTGATCAGTCTATGACCGTAGTGTTTGTATCTATATATAACATTGTTATAAACAACGTTACAAACACTGCTGCCAGATGGTTAAAAACACGTGTATTAGGTTTAAAGGGATGTACAAAAAATGAATGAAATGTGCATGGGTGCATTTCAATATGAAATAAAGGCCTTTTCGCATTATATTTCCATTAGCAAAAATGCTTCTAATAAAAGGTATTACTGTTTTTCAGCAGCATATGTACATATCCTTTGAGGCCCTGTGCACCAATATTTAAACACTAACGGCTAGATTACGAGTTTTTGTCGGTAAGGCTTGTGGGGCTAACGAGCCTTTTGTTCCCACCGCTCCCTTAAAGGGATACTAAACCCAATTTTTTTTTCTTTCATGATTCAGATAGAGCATGAGATTTTAAGCAACTTTCTAATTTACTCCTATTATCAATTTTTCTTTGTTCTCATGCTATCTTGATTTGAAAAAGCAGTACTGTAAGCTTTAGAGCCAGCCCATTTTTTGTTCAGCACCTGGGTAGCACTTGCTGATTTGTGGCTAAATGTAGCAAACCAATTAGCAAGTGCTACACAGGTGCTGAACTAAAAATGGGCCGGCTCCTAACCTTTCATTACTGCTTTTCAAATCAAGATAACATAAGAACAAAGAAAAATTGATAATAGGAGTAAATTAGAAAGTTGCTTAAAATTGCATGCTCTATCTGAATCATGAAAGAAAAAATTTGGGGTTAGTATCCCTTTAAGACAACGCTGGTATTACAGGCTTTTTTAAACCTGGCTTTAGCCGCAAAAAGGTGAGCGTAGAACAGAATTTAGCTCCACATCTCACTGTAATACCAGCGTTGCTTAAGTCAGCGGTGAGCTGGCTAAACGTGCTTGTGCACGATTTCCCCATAGGAAACAATGGGGCTGAGTTGGCTGAAAAAAAACCTAACACCTGCAAAAAAGCAGCGTCCAGCTCCTAACGCAGCCCCATTGTTTCCTATGGGGAAATAAAATTTATGTCTACACCTAACACCCTAACATGAACCCCGAGGCTAAACACCCCTAATCTTACACTTATTAACCCCTAAAATGATCATTTGCCTGAGGAAAAAGCGCGGTGAGCGCTTAGAAACGCGTGGCATTGTACAACAGATGTCATTGTAGATCTGTGTATATATTCTTTTATCTTTTTTATTAAATTTTTTTTTTTTTTTTTTTTAAATATTTTTATTGAGGTATAACAGATCATACATTAAATCGAAATACTTGGTCAAGAACATATCACACTTAGACATATTTTCAACATAACATGTTATATAGAAACCTGACCTAAAAACCATAACCTCATTAACTTTTCATTTTTACGAGAGAAATACATAAAAAGAGAAAAGGAAAGAAGAGAAAGAAAGAAGAGAAGAAAAGAATTGTCATTTAGATCGTGGAATTCAGACTTCAAGTTTCTCGTATACCCTGTATTGTAAGCCATCTGACTTCAGTATCTATTTAATTATCATATTTGTTATATATATATTCTTCCCAAATAAAGAGAATCTCATGAAAGAAGTCTATGCGTTGTGATTTCATGTAGTGGTATTCCTCTAATTGAATAGTTTTGTGCATTGTATCAATCCACTGGGCGGTATTTGGGATTGAGGATTGTTTCCAATATTTTGTTATTAGAGTCTTAGCGCTATTGGAGGCAATTTGAAGTATGGACAAATGTGTTGCCAATAGTTTCCTGGGGGGTTTATTTAGGAGCCAGACTAACGGGTCCTGCGGGATAGTGGTCCCCAGCATCTTCTCCGTTTGGTTTATAACATCTCTCCAGAAGGGGGAAATGTTTGGGCATAACCACCATATATGTCCCATAGTGCCTCTCCCTCTGTCGCAACGCCAGCATATGTCTGATCTTTGAGGATATAAGGTTTTTAAACGTGTAGGGGTATAATACCAACGGTGCAATATTTTAAAATTAATTTCTAGTATTCTAGCTGATGTGGAAGCTTTCATTGTTCTTTTAAATATCATATGCTTCTCCTTTGGGGAGATACTAAGATCTAACTCCGATTCCCATTTTTGAATATAGTGATGTTCTAGGCCTAACGGTTCTTGTTGTAGCATGTGGTATATAATTGATAGAGTGTGCCTAATCGGATGTGCAGACATGCATAGTTTCTCAAAATTGGTAGGTGATCTCAACATATTATTTTTCCCTTTGTGGTTCTGAAGAAAAGAGTGTGCTTGCAAATAGAAAAACCAATTATTAAATATATGTAGGTCATCTTCTAGGAGTTTCAACCTTGTATGCATTTTGCCTCCCTCTGATAATGTAAAAAATGGTAAGTTGCTCTTTTTGTCTAGGGGGTCTAATTTAGCAATTCCCAATCCTGGGAGAAATTCTGAATTTCCAAGCAAGGGTGTCAATGGGGATGGTATAGAGGAAAGCATGGGATATTTTACTAATAACCTATTCCACATTTTGTATGTCTCTTCTGTAATAAAATTACCCACCATTCTCAGACGGCCTTCAGAGCCATCCAGCCAACACAGAGAACCCAGGTGAGAACACTGATGCATTTGATGTTCGATCCGCACCCAGATTTTGTCAAGGTAATTAGTGTTCCAGTCTACTACCCGCTGTAAGAAAGTCGCCTGTCTATATTTCTCAAGATCTGGAACACCCAGACCCCCCGACTCTTTAGGGAGAGTCATTAACTTTCTATTAATTCTAGGATGTTTCCTATCCCATATATAGTCATTAATTATTCTCTGTAGTGAGGGGATGTAGGATGAAGGGAGGGGGATTGGAACCGTCTGTAAAACGTATAAAAGTCTGGGCAGTATATTCATAGTGATTGTGTTCATTCTCCCTAGCCAACTAAGGCGTTTAGATCTCCAGGAGCTTAAGTCTGCTACAATGTTCTTTTTAAGAGTTTCATAGTTAAGAGTTAATAAGTCAGCCTGGTTGTGAGACAGGAAAATCCCCAGATATTTAATGGAAGAGGATTGCCAGCGAAAGGGGCAAATTTGTTTTGTAAGATTAAGTTCTTCTTCAGACAGGTTAATGTTCATGATTTCAGATTTTGATTGATTAATTAAAAAGTTGGACACTATTCTGAAATCATGAAGTTCTTTCATTAATTCAGGGATTGACTGGCTAGGTGACGACAATGTAAACAGGATGTCATCCGCGAATTGCGAAAGTTTATAGGTATGATTCTGAAGGGTTAGGCCGCAAATATTTTTATTTTCCCTTATTTTTAATGCCAATATTTCTATAGCGCATGCGAAAAGTAGGGGGGATAAGGGACATCCCTGTCTGGTGCCATTTTTAATATAGAAGGGGGCTGAGAGATCTCCATTTACCAGTATGCGCGCGCTTGGGCTATTATATAAAGCAAAGATTTTCCCTAAGATACCCTTGCCAAATCCGAATCTTTCTAAAATGTGGTGCAAAAACGTCCAATCTACCCGATCGAACGCTTTCTCAGCGTCTGTGGATACCATCACTATTTGTGAGTCAGAAGAAAGTGCATGTTGGATTAAATGAAGGGAGCGAATTGTGTTATCTTTGGCCTCCCTATTAATAACAAAACCAACTTGGTCTCCGTGTATCAAAGAGGGCATAATTGGGCCTAATCTATTTGCAAGTATTTTGGCAAAGATCTTTGAATCGTTATTGAGCAAGGAGATCGGACGGTAATTCGTAACCATATCTGTTGATTTCCCAGGTTTGGGCAATAATACTATTGTGGCCTCTAATGATTGTTGCAAGAAGGGAGTGGCATCATTTATAACGTTATAAAGTCTACATAACTGGGGGGCAATTATGGGTTGAAAGCTTTTGTAGTAAAGATTGGTGAAGCCATCCGGCCCTGGAGCTTTACCATTAGGTAAATGTTTGATGACATTAATAACTTCTTCAACTTGAATTGGGCTATCTAATTGTTCTTGTTGTTCTTTTGATAGGGTGGGGATCTGTATGCTATCTAAATATCTCTTGATATGGGAGCTAAAGGAGTCATCGCGTCTAGTGACTATGGGGTCAGAGTCTTTCAAATTATACAGGCCTTCGAAGTATTCTCGAAATGCGTTAGCTATAGAAGTGGTATTAGAACATGTGGAGCCTTTCGCATTTTTAATTGACATAATAAAAGATCTATTTGTTCTTCTACGTAATTTCCTAGCTAAGAATCTCCCACTCTTATTGTCGCTGTCAAAATAAACTTGTTTAAGTCGGAGGGCATTTTTCTTATATCTATGTAGGAGTTGAGAGTTCATTTCCTGTCTTTTGTTACAGAGTTCGGTATACACAGGTTCATCCCCCGGGTTCTGTCTGTGTTGGGACTCCAAAGCGGTAATTTGTTGTAATGTTGTTTCTAATCTAGCTCTTTGTTGTTTAACTTGAAAGCTTTTATGGCTAATACATTCTCCCCTAATGACACTTTTATGTGCTTCCCACACAACTCTTTCGTCCATTTGTGGAGATGAGTTTAGTTCAAAATATTCAGCTAAAGATTTCCCCAATTTTTCATTTATTAGTGTGTCTTCTATTAGGGTGGATTCAAATTTCCAATTAAATGTTTTTTGAGAGATGTTGGGCCAATGTAGACTACAGCTCATAAAAGAATGATCTGACCATGTGCATGTTAGGATCTTGCTTTGTACTATATAGGAGAAACTAGAGACATCCATGAACAGGTAGTCTATCCTAGAGTATAATTTGTGTGGGGCAGAATAAAATGTGTAGTCTCTTGTATGTGGGTTTAGAGATCTCCACACATCGTGTACTGCTAAGTCCCTCATGTTCTGTTTTATTGCTGTGATTCGTTTGGATGGGATAGACGAGGAGTGTGTAGAGCAATCAATATGTGGGTTGAGTGGTGTATTGAAGTCACCTCCAATAATCAAAGCTCCCTTTGCATTGTCAAGTAATCTGTTTGTTATCGTCTTGAAGAAGAAATGTTGTTGTGTGTTTGGGGCATATATACAAACTAAAGTTACAAGCTTTCCATACAGTTTACCCGTTACTGCTATAAATCTACCCTCTTTATCTTTGTGGGTAAAAAGCTCCTGAAAAGGAATATTGCTTTTAATCAGAATCCCGTTTGTTTTTGTAGTATTGGAAGAATAGAAGCATTGGCCAAATTTAAATTTATAAGTTTGTGGTTCCCTACCTCTTTTGAAATGCGTCTCTTGAAGCATGACTATATCACTCCTATGTTGTTTAAAGTCAGAGAGAGTTGAATTTCTTTTGAAGGGAGAATTTAGACCTTTGGTATTAATGGATATTATCCGGAGTTGGTTTATTTGTTTATCTGTCATAGAAAAAGTTGGGTGGGTGTAGGGTTCTTTTTTTACAAAATGCAGTACTCTTGTTTGAGGTATTGTTCTGAAAGCTATAGGCTAACGAGTAATGACAATCAAAGGGTGAAAAAAGAGTGAAAGAAAAAAGAGTAAAAGGTAAAAAGAGTTCAACAAAGTGAAAAAAAGGATACATACACAGTTTGTAGAGACAGGGGTTGGGTACCAGAGATTCTACTATTAATAAGTGGAGTTAAGAGAAGACAATCTAAAAAAGTCTTCAAAAAAAAAGAAAAAAAAAAAAAAAAAGATAGTGCTAAGTCAGTCCTATTTATATGAGACAAATACATCAACCAACAAAATGCACATTTCTAACTAAACTACAAAATTTAAATTTCTATCCGTAAATACATGGCTAATTCACGCATAAAATGCTCTATTGCAACTCTCAAATATTCAGGGCAAAATTATATTCTACCTTAATGACACTACTATTGTGTCTTGATTAATAGGTGTTAGATAAGGTATCAATGCCTGAAGACATTTCTGCTAGCTTTTGTTCATAGAATATGCAACATGTGTCTAGAGGAAAAAGAGCATAATATATAACAACCAAAGAACCATCAAATAACATAGTAAACACAGCGAACAAAAACAGTAAACATAACATTTTCTTTCTTATTTTTTCTCGTCAGAGAATTACGAAAAGGATATAGACTGCCCAATTATGAGCAGTTAGTCTTTGTGAGATCCAAGATTAAGACCTCCAAGAAGTCATGTAGGAAGGTTAGATTTAGCAACTGAGTCAGAGTTTGTTTGTCTGGGAGGCCTTTTCCTGTATTGAACAATGTTCCATTCAGGTCTCCTGTCTTTCGGGCGAGATGTCATCCCGCTTGTAGCGGGTGTGTTATCTTGTATTGAAGGTGCAGGAATTTCAAGGTTAATGCCTTTGGAAAAAGAGTCCAAGTCATCCAAAGTTCTGTAGATCCAGGTTTTACCCTCAAGTGATACGATGAGAGCAAATGGGTATCCCCAGCGGTATCTCATGTTGTGTTTTTGTAAAGTAGCTGTAATAAATTTAGCGTCTTTTCTTTTTTGGAGAGTGATAGGGCTTAGGTCCAGGTATGCCTGAATCTCGTGATCTTGATATTTGAGATTAGGGTTATCTCTAAAGAGTTGCCAAATAATGTCCTTATCTTTAAAGCTAAGGAATTTAATTATAACATCTCGTGGTGGACCTTGATTTGAAGGTTTTGCTCTCAGAGCTCTATGAGCTCTCTCTAAAGATATAGAGGATGTGGTATCTGAGGAGTCCATAAGATGGCGAAAGAGTGATTGTAGATAGTCTTCCAGGTCGGAGGGCTCGATAGACTCAGGTATCCCTCTAATTCTCAAATTATTTCTTCGCCCTCTGTTATCCAGATCTTCGAGTTTAACATTCAAATCCTGAATTAAATGAGATTGTTGCTCTTGAGATTCTGTAATGTCTTTCATCTCTTGTGCCGTCATGTCCAGTGATGACTCTAAATTATCTACTCTGTTGCCGATATCAGTGATATCTTTCTTCAGGTCAGAAATCTCTGTCTTAATCAGATCCTTTAGAGAGTCTATATCATTTTTAGATAGGAGATCATTCAACCTGGTTAGAATTTGTGATAATTGATCTTGCTGTTGATCCGCCATGATGTCTCCTGACCCTGGCGCTTTGTCAGTATGATTCGAGCTTGCTGGTTCTTGGGATGTGCTTTCTCTATCCTGAGACTGGAAAAAGTCTGTGACTGATTTGAGTGTGGTATGCTGTGATTTTGCAGGTTTATCTGGCTTTGTTTGCCGTCTGGAGGACATTATTAAGATTTCAAGTATAAGGTGTATATCTTCACTGTAATAACTGTATAAAGACACCAGATGCAGCCCTCGTAGTGAGATTGCAAGAACAAAACCTTTTAATAGTTCAGGATATATTTATGCTACACAGAGGTTAAAGCAGCACCTACTATTCAATTATGGAGTTGCTAGTAGGAAATGGCACATTGCTCCCTAAAGTTATAAGCCAAGTTATAAAACATAACAAGCCATCCCAACTGTTTCTTCTTAACACACATTCAGTATATATGAGATATAAGCATATGTTTTTGTCATGCTATTTAATGTGTATCTTCGCTTCCGTATCTGTTTTCCCCCCTCAGAAAAGATCAGCTTCATTTTTATTTTTGTTTTCTTTTAAAATGAAAAAAGGGAGGAAAATAAGAAAAAGAGCTATATCCAGACTTTCCTTATACTTGTAACATCAAATCCACTGTTTAGCGACATGTCCTGTATGTTTTGTAGTATGTTAGACAAATAAGTTATGTCTACTTATGGGGACAGTATAGTAGCTCTTTTAACCTGTACTAAGGAGCAGGTATATGCCATTGAAAGTACTATTTGTGCCAACGTATAATATGGGTAAAGTCTCTGGCATGTGTGTTAGCCCTTGTGCCTGATGAGTTGCAGCATTTTGAGTACCCACTTTAGTAATACCTGGTCTTGTTGCAGTCGTATGCTGTCTGAACCTCGTGGGGAAAATCCAAGATGGCGACCGCTATCTCCTGAACACTGTGAGCCTCTTCGGATGTTTGCGGTCTGTTCAGGACATATTTGTGATCCCAAGTGCGGCGGTTCTGTTCCTCATGTGTTCCGACACCACTAGGTGCCTGTATTTTGTCCACGGCTAGATACAAGTGTGCCAGACAAACTCCGGTCCCACAGAGCAACCTCACTGAGCGGCCATGTCCCAGCGTGGCCAGACTCCGCCCCCTTTATTAAATATTTTTATACATCGATACTGGAGTTCTCTTTTATCATCCTGACGTCTATCCTTTCACATTCGAAGTTCATCTCCAACTGCAGCAGTACTGCTTGGGTGGTTATGTGCACTAGGACACCATAATATTCCTAGTACGCTACATTTGCACTACAGGGTGCAATACCCTCTGTGAGTATCCCTTCGTAAGCATAAGCAGATATTCATCACTTGTCCACAATTGATCTGCACTAGGTGTCGCCCTCTTGTTTTCTCTCAAAATTTACAGATTACAGATACATCTTCTGCGTTTGGGAGGAGCAGCCCTCAGTTCAGTGCACAGTCTGCTGGGACACTGTCAAGTTCCCAGATCGTTCACCTAGGCATTATCTCTGCCTTTCCACACTGTGAGTATGTTTTCACTTGCATCATTTCTCTTATAAAAAAATTGGCTACACTAGGAGGCGCCCTTCTCTTTCTGTTCTGTTAACCCCTAATCTGCTGTCCCCGCTATCGCTGACACCTACATTATATTATTAACCCCTAATCTGCTGCTCCGGACACCGCCGCCACCTACATTATCCCTATGAACCCCTAATCTACTGCCCCCAACATTGCCGCCACCTACATTATAGTTATTAACCCCTAATCTGCCCCCCCAACGTCGCCGCAACTATATTAAATTTATTAACCCCTAATCTTCCGACCCCAACGTCGCCGCTACTATATTACATTTATTAACCCCTAACCCTAAATCTAATCCCCCTAATTTAAATATAATTTAAATTAAACGAAATAAATTTAACATAATTAAATAAATTAATCCTATTTAAAACTAAATACTTACCTATAAAATAAACCCTAAGCTAGATACAATATAACTAATAGTTACATTGTAGCTAGCTTAGGATTTATATTTATTTTACAGGCAACTTTGTATTTATTTTAACTCAGTACAATAGTTATTAAATAGTTATTAACTATTTAATAACTACCTAGCTAAAATAAGTACAAAATTACCTGTAAAATAAACCCTAACCTAAGTTACAATTACACCTAACACTACACTATCATTAAATAAATGACCTAAACTACCTACAATTAAATACAATTAAATTAAATAAACTAAATTACGGAGAAAAAAAACACACTAAATTACAGAAAATAAAAAAAGAATTACAAGAATTTTAAACTAATTACACCTAATCTAATCCCCCTAATAAAATAAAAAATCCCCCCAAAATAATAAAATTCCCTACCCTATACTAAATTACAAATAGCCCTTAAAAGGGCTTTTTGCGGGGCATTGCCCCAAAGTAATCAGCTCTTTCACCTGTAAAAAAAAATACAATACCCCCCCCAACATTAAAACCCACCACCCACACACCCAACCCTACTCTAAAACCCACCCAATCCCTCCTTAAAAAAACCTAACACTACCCCCCTTGAAGATCTCCCTACCTTGAGCCGTCTTCACCCAGCCGGGCACAAGTGGACCTCCAGAGGGGCAGAAGTCTTCATCCGATCCGGGCAGAAGAGGTCCTCCAAGCGGCAGAAGTCTTCATCCAAGCAGCATCTTCTATCTTCATCCATCCGGAGCGGAGCGGGTCCATCTTCAATTCAGCCGACGCGGAGACATCCTCTTCAAACAACGTCCTAACACTGAATGAGGATTCTGTCAGCCAATCGGAATTAAGGTCGGAAAAATCCTAATGACTGATCCAATCAGCCAATAGGATTGAACTTGTGGCCTATTTGTTTTTAACTGCATTTTGTAACTCTTCTAACTTAATAGTATTTTACTAATATGAGGGTACAATCATACTACAAAGTAGATCATTAAATAACAAATGGGTCCAACATTGAATTGGCATTGAAAAATATAGTGGGTCAAAAAGCTTATTTATAAAATAACCTTATAGTAATATATTCAAACATTTCATATCTAAATTGATGCCTATAAGTACCAATACTTTATTACCCCACATATGACATAAGAGATATGTGAAATAACCAAGGGTCTAGAAATGTGTTTTTAATTGAGAGTTGTTTTTAATGAATTTTGATACAATTTAAGTTTTACGTTTCACCTAGTTAGATATTAAAATTTAAAATGACGAATAGTGAGTGCAATATGTGTATTCTTATTCAGTTCTGTACTGATTATTTTAGATTATTAATAATACACTGCACACCCCCCCCCCCTTTGGATTTGAAATACTTTATTATAAACAAACAAGAGTCTAGGGAGGCATACAAAGTTTAGTAGTGCTAATGGCTATTTTGTTAACTTAGTAGTATCTTGCATATGATCTTGCCCATATTCTGAAATACATAAAGGGCTAGATTAGAAGCAGAGCACAATCTATAGCACAAGGGTGCATTATCTTTTGCATGGCTTTGCACAAAGGATAAAGCATAATCTAGTATTACAAGTGGGTGGTTAAATATTTTACCACATAATCTTAATGCAGCTGAAACTTTTTAGTGTGCCCTATACTTTCTTTCATAAAGGTGGTGAGAGTCCACAAGCCATTACTCCTAGGAGGAGGCAAAGATTCCCAAAACTCCAAGAGCCCTTACAAAACCTCCCACATCATTGGTAAACCAGTCTTATCTTTGTCTCCACAGGAAGAAGGAGTTACTCCGTATGTTCTTCTGTTAGAGGGGACCTCAGACTGATTTGAGGCCCATTTCCCCTCAAGAAGCCACTGTTTCAATAGAGGGAAGATTATGGAGTATTGGGTAGTGGCACAATTACACCCAGTGGGAGTTAGTCACAGACTTGCCTTAGGGGTCACAGGGAACGGTCCCTAGCCTCCTCCTGTTGGATCAATCGTTATACACTACATATAGAGATCTTCTGCTGTCATGCGTACAGCACTGGATTGGCTATCTACTGGAAGCAGTTTATTTCTGCAGATGTTAAGTCCAGTAGTGTGGGTGCTTTTTAGGAAAGTATGTAGTTAACATTTATGTGGGCACTTACTTGGCTTATAGGCTATTAGTAGGTACATTTAGTAATGTACATCATAGCCATGGTACTATTGTGACAGGTATTATTTATTATATATTATTTTGTCCTGCCCTCATTACTCATGGACTCAACAGCTTGGGTATTAGTTTCCCAGGAGTAATGGCTTTTGGACTTTCACCACCTTTATGAAAGAAAATATATTTTATGCTTACCTGAAGAATTAATTGCTTTTATGGTCTACAAGACCCGCCCATTTTTGGCTAGATTTTAATTATATTTTTATATTTTTTTCTGGTGGCAGTTTAAGTATGCTCCTCTTTTTTTCCCAGCTCCCCTTTTCTTGCTCTTGTCCTTTCCTACCTTTCTTCTTCTCCTTGCTTAGCTATACATCAGATTAGTTTACCAGTGAGGTGGGAGAGTTTTTAAGGGCTCTTGGAGTTTTGGGAATATTCTTCTAGTGGTCAGGAGTGGAATTCCCAGGAGTAATGGCTCATGGACTCTCACCACCATGAAATAAATAAATGTATCAGGTAAGCATAAAATATATTTTTTATGGATATCGCTATTAGCGCTCTCATTAAGCTCATATACAAGAGCAATACAAATATAACTGTAAAAACCCTTAAAGGATCAGTAAAGTCAACATTAAACTTCCATGATTCAGATAGAGCATGCAATTTTAAAACAACTTTCCAATTGACTTTTATTATAAAATCTGCTTTGTTCTCTTGATATTCTGTGTTGAAGACTAAACCTAGATTGGCTGATAGGAGCTTAGGAGCATTCAAGCAGTCTATGGGCTAGATTACAAATGGCTCACTAATGAACTAATGATAGCACGGGACACGATAAGCAGTATCGCTTGACTTCGCTAACATTAGAAGGCGACTTGATATGACAAATCCATGGTAAAACTGATTTACTAGAGAAGGTTTAGCGCGACTGACATCTCTCTAGTACAACCTATACGTTCAATGAATATCACAAATGTTAAATAGCGCTCATATTACAAGTTGAAAGTTATAGGTTACGCTTGAGCATAAGCTGAAATTGTACTAGAATATTTAGTGCAAATTGAGACCTGAAGTAAAGTAAATTCTATTAGACTTATATATATATATATATATATATATATATATACTTTTTAAGAAAAAATATAATTTTAATTATGATAAAATAGTTTTAAAAGGGTTTAAAAGGTATATGGCAAAATGTTTGACTGCGTGTATTTATGTGTTACAATGTGTAAATATGTATGTGCACACATACATACATATATATACACCAGTGATGTGCAGTCACTAGAGGCAGGTGAGGCAGTGCTTCACCTCTCATATGGGCAAAAATATATTTTTTATTATTGGCTTTAAAAAAAAATTGTAATTTTTTTTCCCAGCATTTTTTTTCCTCACTGCTATATGTTGTGCAATGAAGAGGCACAATCAGGTTTGCCCACCATTACACAACATGCTGCGCCATCTACTGGATGAAAGTGGTTAAGATCATTGCATGGCCCATTAACTGCTTATTTGAGGCAGTCCTATTTGGGCTGAACCAATCCAGCGAGAGGCATTAGTAAGTGGAACATAGGGTTGGGGCTGGATGTTAAATCATATAAAACAAAACAAAAACGGAAAAAAACAACTTTCATATATTTTGTTGCTGTCCTGTGAAGCTGCCAGCTTTGCTAAAGTGAAAAAGAGAGTTCTGTTCTTCCCCTCTAAGTGCAGTGGAATGTTCCACTGTCACTTCCTGAATCCTTACAGAGCAGGAGAGAGGCACAGAGAGCACTGCACTGTTTCAACCACATCTTATTAAAGTAAGATTTTACTGATATGGATTCTGTTAGTGAAAATGATAATTTAATGAATGTGGGTTAGTGTTTGTTTACTCTTTTACAGCAGGGTCGTTTTTGTATTTTGTTTACTCAAACTTTACACCCACTAACTTAGCAGCTTGCCTCTGTACTGCACACTAAATTATAGACTAATTTTCTGAACTCTCTGTAGCTCTGCTCCCCCATGGTCTCTTTCTCTCTCTGTCTCTCTTCCTCCCCCTCTGACTCTCATCCCTTATGTAATGAAAGAATCTATAAGCATAATTTGCAGCATTAAAGTAAAAAGTATGTTTTAAACATATTTTAATGGGCATGGATTTCTAGATCTCATAATCAGAGCAAGCATTGTGTTATCTGGCAAGAGTTTCTGTTACAATCCTTTAAACTAAAATCAGATGTTTACTAAGTTGACCAGTTTTCCAAGACACCATTTAAAGGGACATGAAACCCATATGAAACCCATATGCAAATTTAAATAACTTTCCAATTTACATCTAATATCTAATTTTCTTCATTATTTTGATGTCCTGTGTTGAAAATCATATCTAAATATGCTCAGTAGCTGCTGATTGGTGGCTGCACATAGATACCTCATGCGATTGGCTCACCCATGTGCATTGCTATTTCTTCAACAAAGGATATCTAAAGAATGAAGGCATATCCTGCCACTGCCTCACCAGCCTCTGATGTCACTGCACGTCACTGATATACACATATAAACACATATATAGACATGTATTTATACACTTTTGAGCCCTTCCCAGTCAATACCTTGAAACATATAAGAAACATATAGAAGGGCGCTAAAGCACTATTAAAATCAGGAAATAATTCAACCTTAGTTATATATCAGTCAATTCTGAAAAAAACTTGTATATGAGAATTTTTATAATAAAGACTATTATAGTTAAAAAACTAACTAGATTAACTAGATTACGAGTTATGCGCGCTATAGGGAAATTTATGAATGCAAGAAAAGTTGCTTTATTTAACTCCCTATAGCGCAGCCATTACAAGTTTTAAAAAGCATGGCTTTTGCGTGCGATATGGTGCTTTTAAGCTCCATACCCCCCCAAAAAGAAGCGCTGATTTGACGTTCTCGTACACGCTTTCCCCATAGGAATAAATGGGGAGAGCGGGTCAGAAAAAAGTCTAACACCTGCGATCGCGGAAAGAAAAGCTCTGTAACGTAGCCCCATTGATGTCTATGGGGAAAACAAAAATAACGTTTAAACCTAACACCCTAACATATACCCTGAGTCTAAAAACCCTTAATCTGTCCCCCACCGACATCGCCAGCACCTATATAATGTTATTAAACCCTAATCTGCCGCCCCCGATATTGCTGCCACCGAAATAAAACTATTAACCCCTAATCTACCGCTCCCGATGTCACCGCCATTATACTAAAGTAATAAACCCCTATTCCCCTGCACCCCAACATCGCCCACACTATAATAAATCTATTAACCCCTATTCCGCCGCTCCCCGACATCGCCACAACTAAATAAAGCTATTAGCCCCTAAACCTCGGGCTTCCCACATCACTACCACTAAATAAACTTATTAACCCCTAAACCGCCAGCCCCCCACATCGCAACAACCTAAATTAAACTATATTAACCCCTAAACCTAACCCTAGCATAGCCCTAAGTCTAACCGTAACCCTAACCCTAACACCCCCTAACTTTAACATAATTAAAATAGAGCTAAATTAAACTTACAATTATTAACTAACTACCTATTTAAAACGAAATACTTACCTGTGAAATAAAACCTAAGCTAGCTACAATATAACTAATAGTTACATTCTATCTAGCTTAGGTTTTATTTTTATTTAACAGGTAAATTTGTATTTATTTTAACTAGGTAGACTAGTTAGTAAATAGTTATTAACAATTTAATAACTACCTAGTTAAAATAAATACAAATTTACCTGTGAAATAAAACCTAAGCTACCTTACACTAAAACCTACCATTACAAAAAATAAAAACACTACAATTACAAAAAATAAAAAAACTACCATTACAAAAAATAAAAAAACTACCATTACAAAAAATAACAAACGAAATTATACAAGACAATAAAAATGATTCCTATTCTAATACCCTTTAAAAAAAACAAAAAAAAAAACATAATTTATAATAAACTACCAAGGGCCTTTAAAAGGGCCTTTTGTAGGGCATTGCCCTAAAGATAATAGCTAACAATAAACAAACCCCCACCCCCCAAACCCACAAAATAAAAATAAAGTAAAACCTAATCTACCCAATGTCCTGAAAAGGGCATTTGTATGGGCATTTCCCTTAAAAGGGCATTTAGCTCTTTTGCTGCCCATGCCCTAATCTAAAAATAAAAACTCACCCCAAAACGAAAAAAATACATAACACAAAATAACAAACAAATTATCAAAAATAATAAACATTATTCCTATTCTAATACCCATTTAAAAAAAACACCCCAAAATAAAAAACCTAATCTAGAATAAACTACCAATAGCCCTTAAAATGGCTTTTTGTAGGGCATTGCCCTAAGTTAAACAGCTCTTTTAACTGAAAAAAAAATACAAAGACCCACTAACATTACAAACCCCAAACCCATAAATAAAAAAAACTATCTAAAAAAAAACCTAAGCTAACCATTGCCCTGAAAAGGGCATTTTTATGGGCATTGCCCTTAAAATGGCATTTAACTCTTTTACAAGGCCAAACCCTGAACTAAAAAAAAACAAAAAAAAAACCTTAAAAAACCTATCACTAACCCCCGAAGTTCCACTCACAGTTTTTGAAGTCCTGCTTGAACGATCTTCACCCAGGCGGCGAGAAGTCTTCATCGAGACGGTATCTTCTGTCTTCATCCAGGTGGCTCATCGAGACGGTATCTTCTGTCTTCATCCAGGTGGCTCATCGAGACGGTATCTTCTGTCTTCATCCAGGTGGCGAAGTCCTCATTCAGGCGGCGAGAAGTCTTCATAGTATCTTCATCCAGGTGGCATCTTCTATCTTTTTTTTAGAGTTAGGTTTTTATTTTGGTGGGTTGGTTGGGTGGTGGGTTTTACTGTTGGGGGGTCTTTGTATTTTTTTTCAGGTAAAAGTGCTGATATCTTTGGGCAATGTCCCACAAAATGTCCTTTTAATGGCTATTGGTAGTTTATCGTAGGCTAGGGTTTTTTTATTTTATTTTGGGTTGACTTTATTATTTTGATAGGGCTATTAGATTAGGTGTAATTCTTTTTTATTTTGGATAATTTCGTTTGTTATTTTTCGTTATTTAGTGTTTGTTATTTTTTGTAATTTAGTCTTTTATTTTTTGTAATTAGATACTTTGTAATTTTTTGAGTAGTGTTAGGATTTTTTTAATGTGTAATTTAGTTTAATTTAATTGGTAGTTAGTTTAATTTTAGTTTAATAGTTATATTAATTTAATTGTTAGTTTAAACTTAGTTTTTTTAATTTGACAGGTTTTAATTTAATTTAAGTTGGGGAAATTGTAATTTTAATATAAAGTTAGGGGGCGTTAGGTTTAGGGGTTACTAGTTTAATTTAGTTTATTGCAATGTGGGGGCTTTCGGTTTAGGGGTTAATTGTTTACCTTAGTATATTTAGTTGTGGGGGCTTACGGTTTAGGGGTTAATAGGTTTATCATGGTGGCGGCGGTGTAGGGCTTAATAACTTTAGTATAGTGGGGGTGATGTGGGAGGGACAGCAGATTAGGGGTTAATAATATTTAAATAGTGTTTCAGATGCGGGAGGGCGGCGGTTTAGGGGTTAATAAGTTTATTATAGTGTGACGATGTCGGTGAGTGGCGGAATAGGGGTTAATAATTATTTTAGTGGCGACAGTGTCGGGAGTGGCAGATTAGGGGTTAATAAATTTAATATAGTAATTGCGATGCGAGAGGGCCTCGGTTTAGGGGTTAATAGGTAGTTTATGGGTGTTAGTGTACTTTGTAACACTTTAGTTATGAGTTTTATGTTACAGATTTGTAGCGTAAAACTCATAACAGCTGCTTTTAGATGGCATTACGGATTTTGTGGTTTTAGGCTGTAACGCAGGTTTTTTAGCCTCACCCCAAAACTTGTAATGGTAGCGCTATGGGAATCCCATGAAAAAACTTAATTTTTATGAGTGCGGGACTGACGTTGCGTTACAGGCTAAAAGGCTTGCAGTACAGCTATACCGACAAGACTTGTAATGGCTGCAGTGCTGTTTTAACGCTGAAAATACCATATTTTCAGCATTAAGAGCCATAACGCATAACTTGTAATCTACCTGAAAGATAGTACAAAATTTGCAGTTGGAACAATTATAACGATTTAATATGATTAAAAAACAATATGCTAAAATAGTACAGATTCTCCAAAAACAGTAGTTTCATTCTCATAAAAGCATACAAATTAGCGTATATAAATATCCAGTTCGTAACAATGTCTCAGTGATACTGAAAAACGGTCTTCACTTTCTATCTTTTTAGGCTGTATAGGAAAAATTCATAAATATTTGTTAGCCCAACTTAGGGGGGAAACGCGTAAATAATAGCTGTGTCAATTATAGCACCCTTTTCAGAGACTCTGCCATGGAAAGAAAAGCAACTTGCCGCACATGGTTCAAAACTCTATCCCTGCGTACACACTGTGGAGATAGCAGACCCAATTAAATTTAAAAACTTGCGGAAGTTTAAATACTCTTACCGGCAAATTGTGACGTCATCAAAGAAGGATGCCACCACCAACCGACGAGAGGAGGATCTGGAGTGAAGCAGACACAGGGAGCGGTAAGATTACCTGCATAGCAGGACTGTCCTAATTTTGCCTCTAGGTGTGTAGCCTTATCCTAGGACAATAATTTAACATAGCTGTTTAACTTAGGGCAATGCCCTACAAAAGGCCCTTTTAAGGGCTATTGGTTGTTTACTGTTAGGTTAGGGGGTGTTTTTTATTTTGGGGGGGCTTTTTTGTTTTTATAGGGGTATTAGATTATTTCTTTTTTTGTAATGTAATTTTTTTGAATTTTTTCGTAGTGTTAGGATTTTTTTAATTTGTAATTTAGTCTTTTTTTATTTTTCGTTAATTTTATTGTTTTAAAATAGTAATGTTAGGTTACTTTATAGTTTAAACTTAGTTTTTTCTTATTTCACAGGTAAGTTTTTATTTATTTCAAAATAGTTATATTGTAAATTTAATTTAGAATTAGAAGGGGTATTAGATTTAGGGGTTAATAGTTTAATTAAATGTGTTGCGATGTGGGGGGGGCAGCGGTTTAGGGGTTAATAGGTTTATTTAGTGTCAGCGATGTTGGGGGGTGGCGGATTAGGGGTTAATCATTTTATTTAGTGTCAGTGATGTCGGGAAGCGGCAGATTAGGGGTGTATAGACTAGGGATTTATGTTAGGGTGTTTTAACATAACTTTCTTTTCCCCATAGACATCAATGGGGTTGCGTTACGGCGATCGCCATTCCGCGATCGCAGGTGTTCGTTTTTTTTCTAACACTCTCTCTCCATTGATATCTATGGGGAAAAGCATGCACGAGCACGTAAAGTCAGGCCTTGGGTTTTGTACGGTATGGAGCTTATCGCACCTTACCGCACAACAAAGGAAGGTTTTTCAGTAACTTGTAATGGCAGCGCTATGGAATTTTTTTGCGTCATTTACGCACACGATATAGCATAAAACTTGTAATCTCGCTGTTTGTTTTTTAACTATAAGAGCCTTTATTATAAGAATTTTCTTATAAGATTTTTCATCAGAATCGACTGATATATAACTGAGGTTAAAT
The DNA here is from genome assembly GCF_027579735.1 of Bombina bombina. Classification (NCBI taxonomy): domain Eukaryota; kingdom Metazoa; phylum Chordata; class Amphibia; order Anura; family Bombinatoridae; genus Bombina; species Bombina bombina. Next base: position 938,399,574 of record NC_069500.1, read on the forward strand.
TATTTCCTGATTTTAACACTTAGTGCTTTAGCGCCCTTCTATATATTTTTATTGTGTCTTTAATAATCATATCCAGGATGGGTTATAGAAAAAGAAGAGGCTTAGGTATTATTGAGTCCTGCGCTTTACACCTTCTTTTGTAATACCTTGAAACATGCAATATCATTTTTAAACAATTTTTATAATAAAAAAAATTAACAATAATTTGTATTATTTTTCCAGAGATAACAGGGAGATATGAAAATACATATACATTTAAAAAAGGTAACAAAAATAAATTAGGAGCAAGGATTATACAGGATATGTGAGGAAGCATATCAAAATGATACATCACATTAAATATGCTGTATATATATATATATATATATATATATATATATATATATATAATACAACTTCAGACATAAGACATTGCAATACGTTATTCAAGTTTATACTATAATACAGGCTCTCATGAAATAACACCTTAAATAAATAAAGGTAATTAGACAAACAATCCTATATTCCACAAACCTGGCCTTTTTAACCTATTCCTGTTGCCCATTATCACACATATGTTTTTTCTTCATCTTTTTCTCCTCTCTCTCCTTTCCTCTCCTCTTAAAGGGACAATCTACACCAGAATTTTTATTGTTTAAAAGGATAGATAATCCCTTTATTACCCATTCCCCAGTTTTGCATAACCAACACAGTAATATAAATACACTTTTTACCTCTGTGATTACCTTGTATCTAAGCCTCTGCAAACTGCCCCTTATTTCATTTCTTTTGACAGACATCCATTTTAGCCAATCAGAGCTGTCTCACTGGAATTCCACGTGCGTGAGCACAGTGTTATCTATATGACACACATGAACTAACACCCTCTAGTGGTGAAAAACTGTCAAAATGCCCTGAGAGAAGAGGCGGCCTTCAAGGGCTTAGAAATTTGCATAATGACCTCCTAGGTTTAGTTTCAACTAAGAATACCAAAAGAACAAAGCAAAATTGGTGATAAAAGTAAATTGGAAAATTGTTTAAAATTATATTCTCTATCTGAATCATGAAAGTTTATTTTGGACTAGACTGTTCCTTTAAGTAATTTCTCTCCAAAATTATGGAAAAGTATCTGATTGAATTAGTTGTAAAAAAAAAGCACGAGTTACGGAACAGAGAAATGATCTGCAACTGAGTTTCCATAGGCAATGATAGGATCACCTTGTTTAATTTGGCTAAGAAAGCCTTCATTTTATTCTTTGTGAAAATCAAAGGATCATATTGATCAATAATCATTTGATGTTGCATGTTTTGAAAAAAAAACAGATATAGCTGGGGAGCTTTTAAACATTTTTAATAATTTTAATGAATAGAAATACTTGAAATTCCTATCTTCTTCACTTAAAAAAATCTTATTTTTAAATATATATATATATATTTATTTTTATGTATATATATATATATATATATATTTATTTTTATGTATGTGTATATATATATATATATATATATATATATATATATATATATATATATATATATATATATACTGTATATTATATATATATCTCTATCTAAGCAAACAAATAGAAATGCTTTTGGTTGCAATTGAGCAATCTTAACTCAGTTACTATAGCCCTAATAATTTTGTGCTCCACTTATATTTCAGGCCATAATGTCCTGACTTACGGCTAGATCACGAGTTTGGCGTTATGGTTAAAAAGCAGCGTTAAGGGGTCATAACGCTGCTTTTTACTGCCCGCTGGTATTACGAGTCTGACAGGTACAGGCTCACCCCTTACTTTTCTTCCGCAACTCGAGGCTACCGCAAATCCCCTTACGTCAATTGCGTATCCTATCTTTTTAATGGGATTTGCCTAACGCTGGTATTACGAGTCTTGGAAGAAGTGAGCGGTAGACCCTCTCCTGTCAAGACTCCTACCGCATTTAAAAGTCAGTAGTTAAGAGTTTTATGGGCTAACGCCGGAACATATAGCTCTTAACTAAAGTGCTACAAAGTACATTAACACCCATAAACTACCTATAAACCCCTAAACCGAGCCCCCCCCCACATCGCAAACACTAAAATAAAAAATTTTAACCCCCTAATCTGCAGACCGGACATCGCCGCCACCTACATTATACCTATGAACCCCTAATCTGCTGCCCTTAACATCGCCGCCACCTACATTATATTTATTAACCCCTAATCTGCCGCCCCCAACGTCGCTGCCTCCTACCTACAATTATTAACCCCTAATCTGCCGACTGGACATCGCCACCACTTTAATAAATGTATTAACCCCTAAACCGCCGCACTCCCGCCTCGCAAACACTAGTTACATTTTATTAACCCCTAATCTGCCCCTCCAACGTCGCCGACACCTACCTACATTTATTAACCCCTAATCTTCCAACCCCAACGTCGCCGCTACTATAATAAATTTATTAACCCCTAAACCTAAGTCTAACCCTAACCCCCATAACTTAAATATAATTTAAATTAAACTAAATTAATTTAGCATAATTAAATAAATTAATCCTATTTAAAACTAAATACTTACCGATAAAATAAACCCTAAACTAGCTACAATATAACTAATAGTTACATTGTAGCTAGCTTAGGATTTATTTTTATTTTACAGGCAACTTTGTATTTATTTTAACTAGGTAGAATAGTTATTAAATAGTGATTAACTATTTAATAACTACCTAGCTAAAATAAGTACAAAATTACCTGTAAAATAAATCCTAACCTAAGTTACAATTACACCTAACACTATACTATCATTAAACTAATTACCTAAACTACCTACAATTAATTACAATTAAATTAAATAAACTAAATTACGACAAAAAACAAACACTAAATTACAGAAAATAAAAAAAGAATTACAAGAATGTTAAACTAATTACACCTAATCTAATCCCGCTAATAAAATAAAATAAAAAAAAAAATAATAAAATTTCCCTACCCTATACTAAATTACAAATAGCCCTTAAAAGAGCCTTTTGCAGGGCATTGCCCCAAAGTAATCAGCTCTTTTACCTGTAAAAAAAAAATACAATACCCCCCCAACATTACAACCCACCACCCACACACCTCTACTCTAAAACCCACCCAATCCCCCCTTAAAAAAACCTAACACTAACCCCCTGAAGATCTCCCTACCTTGAGCCGTCTTCACCCAGCTGGGCACAAGTGGTCCTCCATACTGCAGAAGTCTTCATCCGATCGGGGCAGATTAGGTGTAATTAGTTTAAAATTCTTGTAATTCTTTTTTTATTTTCTGTAATTTAGTGTTTGTTTTTTGTCGTAATTTAGTTTATTTTATTTAATTGTAATTAATTGTAGGTAGTTTAGTTAATTAGTTTAATGATAGTGTAGTGTTAGGTGTAATTGTAACTTAGGTTAGGATTTATTTTACAGGTAATTTTGTACTTATTTTAGCTAGGTAGTTATTAAATAGTTAATAACTATTTAATAACTATTCTACCTAGTTAAAATAAATACAAAGTTGCCTGTAAAATAAAAATAAATCCTAAAATAGCTACAATGTAACTATTAGTTATATTGTAGCTAGCTTAGGGTTTATTTTATCGGTAAGTATTTAGTTTTAAATATGATTAATTTATTTCATTATGTTAAATTAATTTTGTTTAATTTAAATTATATTTAAGTTAGGGGGGTTAGGGTTAGACTTAGGTTTAGGGGTTAATAACTTTATTATAGTGGCGGCGATGTTGGCGGCGGCAGATTAGGGGTTAATAAATTTAATATAGTTGCGGCGACGTTGGGGGGGCAGATTAGGGTTAATAACTATAATGTAGGTGTCGGCGATGTTGGGGGCAGCAGATTAGGGGTTTATAAGTATAATGTAGGTGGCGGCGGTGTCCGGAGCGGCAGATTAGGGGTTAATAGTATAATGTAGGTGGCGACGATGTCGGGGGCGGCAGATTAGGGGTTAATAAGTGGAAGATTAAGGGTGTTTAGACTCGGGGTTCATGTTAGGGTGTTAGGTGCAGACGTAAATTTTCTTTTCCCATAGGAAACAATTGTGCTGCGTTAGGAGCTGAACGCTGCTTTTTTGCAGGTGTTTTTTTTTCACCCAGCTCAGCCCCATTGTTTCCTATGGGGAAATCGTGCACAAGCACGTTTTGCCAGCTTACCGCTACCGTAAGCAACGCTGGTATCGAGGTGAAATGTGGAGCTAAATTTTGCTCAAGCTCACTTTTCTGAGGCTAACGCCGGCTTGCAGAAAACTCGTAATACCAGCGTTGGCTTAAGGGAGGTAAGAAAAAAATGAGCGTTAGCACCGCACAGCCTAACCCCACAAAACTCGTGATCTAGCCGTTATTGTGTTTTATTTTTATTGTGTTTTATCTTTTAGTTTTTTTTTTTTGTTTTTTGTTTTTTCTGGAAACTTCTTTATTTAAAAAAAACAAACAAAAAAAACAAAACTAAAAGATAATTAACAAAGGACAACCTAGTACCACTAAGCATCTCTGGGGTATGTCATGTGGCAAATCCACGTCTTGTCAGAGGACTAGACTGTCACTGCTGTGGTCACACTGATCGGGGAGGAGAACAGTTTGTGTCTAGGGTAGAGGGAGAGCAGGGTTAGAGCTAGGGGGAGGATCATGTACAGGGCAGAGCGAAACAAGGCGACATCACTTCACTGCCAGTAGAGGGTTCCTCAGCACAACAATGACGCTGTCACCACGTAGGAACATCTTGGAGATGTAACGATCCTTATTGACTGGTTTAGATTTCTTCTTTCCCTTCCCACTCTTGGGCACTTCTGTCCACATCTCCTTCACATTCTCCAGCACCATGTTACAGTGTCTGTCAAAGGCCTTGACCCTCCCCAGAAGCTTCTTGTTATTGCAGCAGTTGATCAAGACTTGTGTGTTGTTCTTCACAGACTGTGTCAGTACGGAAAGTGGCCCTGTGTTAAACTCCTCCTCCTCACGCTTCTGAAGCTCCTCAGGGGTCATCTCACTCTTGGGCTTGTTTAGCAGACTCATGTTGGCGCCGATTACTCCTAGCGTGTGTCCGTGTGTGCGACTGACTACTTCCGCTTCCGGTCTCACAATGCGCTCGCCGTTATTGTGTTACTAATTTTCATATGGCAAAATATTTCTTCATATAATGGCAGTGATTGATATCAACGATTATCCAGAATAATGTGCACTACAAAAGTTATGTCTACATACTATTTTGATATATATATATATTTATATTATGTTCTAGCTCATTTTAATTGCTTCTTTCTTCCCTATACTACTATATTATAAATATCGCTAGCTATCTTTATTTTATTTTCTGTTACATTTATTTAATCTACTATAATATTTTGCACTTATTTTTAAAACCCACATACACTGCATAGACCATTAGATGTCATTTGCACTGCTGGATATAAAAAGCTAGTTATATAAATATTAGTAAATTAGTTGGGTGCTATATTAATTTGAGATCTATCAGTTCAAAAGAAATGTATTGCATTTCCACACCCACATTAACACAGGTAGAAAATGTTTTCTTTGGACTGATATTAATGTTCCTTTGTATTTCATACAATACAGTTCACTCCAGTAGAAACTGTTCAGCATCCTACTTTATTCAAGAATGTCTGTAGCCATTTAAATAAAAATCTATCTTTATTTCTAAAGATCTAGCAAAACATCTATCTATTTCTACTGGAAAAATAAGCAAAAAATAAATAAATATTTTTAATAATAGATTTAGGGATGCTGAATTTTTCCTCATTTTTTTTTAAACCTTGTTTGTTTGATTTCAGGATTGTTGAAAATATTTTCAAACACTATTGTATGTTCAATAACTGGTTTGCCCAGTTACAATAAGACTTTATATTTACCAGACACCACACTTCCTGGACTCCTGTGCCATCTGAAAAGTGACACTTTGTCGGACTGAATTACAAATGCAGCTGCTGAATGTTTATTATGAGCACAGGAAAAATAGACTTTTTATTCCTTTGTGCCAGGACGATCGCATAACATTCCATTTACATTACCTAAGGCTAGGCCGACAATATCATAATGGCAGACAATTTGGATATTACAAATTTACAGGTTTCAGAAAAAGCAGCACAAGTGTAATCACACCAGTGAAAAAGATATTGAGGGCCATATTACGAGTGGAGTGCAAAATATAGCTTATGCGAGTGCGATATTTGCGCCCCACTCAGTAATACCAGCGCATGCAAATATGAGCTGGTATTACAAGTTAGGTGCAATGTGAACGCGACCTCACGTTCGCATTGCATAGCACGCTTCCATAGGCTGAGAACCTAGCGCAGTGAAGGGGGTAAGTTGTGCAGCGATGGGCAGCAAAGTGTAAATATATATTTATGTGTTAATATATTTATATACACATATTGACAAATAAATATATATGTATATAAGCATATACATATATATTTACAGAGATCACACAAGGACCGATTTATCAGGCTCGCTGTAAACAGAAGTTATGAAGCAGCAGTCTAAAGACCGCTGCTCCATAACTTGTCCACCTGCTCTGAGGCCGCGGACAGAAATCAACCCGATCGAATACAATCGGGTTGATTGACACCCCCTGCTAGCGGCTAGCGAATCTGCAGGGGGCGGCATTGCACCAGCAGTTCACAAGAACTGCTAGTGCAATGATAAATGCCGACAGCGTATGCTGTCGGCATTTATCGATGTGCACCGGGCATGATAAATCTACCCCATTGTCTTCATAGATAGCAATGTAAAGGCACTTTCTTTCATGTAATTGGCAAGAGTCCATGAGCTAGTGACGTATGGGATATACAATCCTACCAGGAGGGGCAAAGTTTCCCAAACCTCAAAATGCCTATAAATACACCCCTCACCACACCCCTCAATTCAGTTTTACAAACTTTGCCTCCTATGGAGGTGGTGAAGTAAGTTTGTGCTAAGATTTCTACGTTGATATGCGCTTCTCAGCATTGTTGAAGCCCGGTTCCTCTCAGAGTACAATGTATGTCAGAGGGATGTGAAGGGAGTATTACCTATTGAATGCAATGGTCTCCCTAACGGGGATCTATTTCATAGGTTCTCTGTTATCGGTTGGAGAGATTCATCTCCTACCTTCCTTTTCAGATCGACGATATACTCTTATATACCATTACCTCTACTGATTTTCGTTTCAGTACTGGTTTGGCTATCTGCTATATGTGGATGGGTGTCTTTTGGTAAGTATGTCTCATGCAAGGTCAATTCTATTGGCTGATCCAATCAGCCAATCGGATTGAACTTCAATCCGATTGGCTGATTACATCAGCCAATCGGATTTTTCCTACCTTAATTCCGATTGGCTGATAGAATCCTATCAGCAAATCGGAATTCAAGGGACGCCATCTTGGATGATGTCATTTAAAGGAACCGTCATTCGTCGGGTAGTCGTCAGCAGAGATGGATGTTCTGTGCCGCAGGTCTTCAAGATGGAGCCGCTCATCGCCGGAAGGATGAAGATAGAAGATGCCGCTTGGATGAAGACTTCTGCTGAATGGAGGACCTCTTCTGCACCGATCGTTTGAAGACTTCTGCCCAGCTAGAGGACCACTTGTGCCCGCATCGGATGAAGAGTTCGGCCCGGTTGGGTGAAGACGGCTCAAGGTAGGGTGATCTTCAATGGGGTAGTGTTAGGTTTACTTAAGGGGGGATCGGGTGGGTTTTAGAGTAGGGGTGTGTGGGTGGTGGGTTGTAATGTTGGGGGGGGGTATTGTATTGCTTTTTTTTTACAGGTAAAAGAGCTGATTACTTTGGGGCAATGCCCCTCAAAAAGCCCTTTTAAGGGCTGGTAAAAGAGTTGGTTACTTTTGTAATTTAGTTTAGGGTAGGGAATTTTATTATTTTGGGGGGCTTTTTTATTTTATTAGGGGGCTTAGATTAGGTGTAATTAGATTGAACTTCTTGTAATATTTTTTTATTTTTTGTAATTTAGTGGGGTTTTTTTTATATAGTTTAGTTTATTTAATTGTATTTTATTTTAGATCATTGTAGTTAATTAATTTATTGATAGTGTAGTGTTAGGTGAATTTGTAACTTAGGTTAGGATTTATTTTACAGGTAATTTTGTAATTATTTAACTAGGTAGCTATTAAATAGTTATTAATTTATTATTGTACCTAGTTAAAATAAATACAAAGTTGCCTGCAAAATAAAAATAAACCCTAAAATAGCTACAATGTAATTATTAATTATATTGTAGCTATCTTATGGTTTATTTTATAGGTAAGTATTTAGTTTTAAATATTATTAATTTATTTAATGATAGGAATATTGATTTAGATTAATTTAAATAATATTTAAGTTAGGGGGTGTTAGGGTTAGACTTAGGTTTAGGGGTTAATTCATTTAATATAGTGGCGGCGGTGTAGGGGGAGTAGATTAGGGTGTTAATCAATGTACTGTAGGTGGCGGCAGTGTAGGGGGGGCAGGATAGAGGTTAAACAATTATTTTATTTGCGGCGGGGTCCGGGAGTGGCAGGATAGGGGTTAATAAATTTATGTAGGTAGCGGCGGTATAGGGGGTTAATAGGTATAATGTAGGTGGTGGCAGGGTCCGGGAGCAGCAGTTTAGGGGTTAATACCTTTATTTAGTTGCGGTGGGGTCCAGGAGCGGCGGTTTAGGGGTTAAACACTTTATTAGAGTGGCGGCGGGGTCCGGGAGCGGCGCTTTAGGGGTTAATAAGTATAAAGTAGATGGCGGCGGTGTAGGGGGCAGCAGATTAGGGGTGTTTAGACTCGGGGTACATGTTAGGGTGTTAGGTGCAGACACTTCCCATAGGAATCAATGGGATATCGGGCAGCAGCGAACATGAGCTCCCGCTGCTGTCAGACTCCCATTGATTCCTATGGGATCCGCCGCCTCCAGGGTGGGGGATTGAAAACCAGGTACGCTGGTCCGGAATAGTGACGAGCGTACCTGGTAGGGATTTGATAACTTCCAAAAGTAGTCAGATTGTGCCGAACTTGCGTTCGGAACATCTGTAGTGATGTAACCATCGATCTGTGTCGTCACTAGATTCTACTTTTGCCGGGCTGTAGGGCTTGATAACTACAGAGAATCAGTCTCGCCACAAATACGCTGCGGAATTCCAGCGTATTTGCGGTTGACGGCTTGATAACTAGAGGCCTTGATATCTAGCCCTGAATGTTTTATATATAAATATATATATATATATATATATATATATAAATATATATATATATATATATTGTTTAACCATTGTATTTCAACATATCTGCATGCAAAATAAATTATTCTAAAGTATTTACAACTGTTAATTTGTTAGCAAAATGTGCAGTGTTTTGCTGTGGCCGATTTGTGACAGATATAAATGCAACCTGCACTGATAAATCAATCACTGTGTTTAATGTTGTAGGGTCAAAGGTTTCCTGTAGTTCATACTTCACTCTCTCCAAAAGCAGTGGGGAAAAAAAAAAATTACAGGAAAGTGGGAAAATAAATAATAGTACATTATGAAGCGTTTTTTACTGCGCATAATTAAACATTTTATGGATAACTCCATTTTGAGTTTAACGTCCTTTTAAGGAGAATTAGGCAACCCTGCCTTTCATCTGCAAACTTCTGATTATGGAATCATTTAATTTTGAGAAAATGAATGCCCATGTTTCAGCAAATACTATATTTTATGTTTAGTACATTTATGTTAATAAATGCTATGATTATTGTTCATTATTTACAATAAATAATTGCCATAATGTGTTACTAATAATATACCACCATATTGTCTAGTTTTATATAAAAATAAAATGAGAACATTAGATGAAACTTAACAAGTAATAACATGTTCCAACAGAATAGTTGTATTTCTATGGAAAGGTTTATCTTTTTTCTGGTATATTTTTACAACTGTTTTTTAATAGCTTGTAAATAGAGTTGAGAACATTCGCCTAGATTTAGAGTTTGGCGTTAGCCTTTAAAACCAGCGTTAGGGGCTCCTAACGCTGGTTTTGGGCTACCGCTGGTATTTAGAGTCAGTCAGGAAAGGGTCTAACGCTCACTTTCCAGCCGCAACTTTTCCATACCGCAGATCCCCCTACGCCATTTGCGTATCCTATCTTTTCAATGGGATCTTTCTAACGCCGGTATTTAGAGTCTTGGCTGAAGTGAGCGTTAGAAATCTAACGACAAGACTCCAGCCGCAGCAAAAAGCCAGGAGTTAAGAGCTTTCTGGGCTAACGCCGGTTCATAAAGCACTTAACTACTGTGCTCTAAAGTACACTAACACCCATAAACTACCTATGTACCCCTAAACCGAGGCCCCCCCACAACGCCGCCACTCTAATAAAAATTTTTAACCCCTAATCTGCCGACCGCACACCGCCGCAACCTACGTTATCCCTATGTACCCCTAATCTGCTGCCCCTAACACCGCCAACCCCTATATTATATTTATTAACCTCTAATCTGCCCCCCCCAATGTCACCGCTACCTACCTACAATTATTAACCCCTAATTTGCCGGCCCGGACCTCACCGCTACTATAATAAAGTTATTAACCCCTAATCCGCCTCACTCCCGCCTCAATAACCCTATAATAAATAGTATTAACCCCTAATCTGCCCTCTCTAACATCACTGACACCTAACTTCAAGTATTAACCCCTAATCTGCCGACCAGACCTCACCGCTACTCTAATAAATTTATTAACCCCTAAAGCTAAGTCTAACCCTAACACCCCCCTAAATTAAATATAATTTAAATTTAACGAAATAAAATAAATCTTATTAAATAAATTATTCCTATTTAAAGCTAAATACTTACCTGTAAAATAAACCCTAATATAGCTACAATATAAATTATAATTATATTGTAGCTATTTTAGGATTCATATTTATTTTACAGGCAACTTTGTATTTATTTTAACCAGGTACAATAGCTATTAAATAGTTAATAACTATTTAATAGCTACATTGTTAAAATAATTACCAAATTACCTGTAAAATAAATCCTAACCTAAGTTACAATTAAACCTAACACTACATTATCATTAAATTAATTAAATTACCTACAATTATCTACAATTAAACCTAACACTACACTCTCATTAAATGAATTAAATAAATTACCTACAAATACCTACAAATAAATACAATTAAATAAACTAACTAAAGTACAAAAAATTAAAAAAGCTAATTTACAAAAAATAAAAAAATTATTTACAAACATAATACAAATATTACAACAATTTTAAACTAATTACACCTACTCTAAGCCCCCTAATAAAATAACAAAGCCCCCCAAAATAAAAAAATGCCCTACCCTATTCTAAAATTAAAATTGAAAAGCTCTTTTACCTTACCAGCCCTTAAAAGGGCCTTTTGCGGGGCATGCCCCAAAGAAAATTGCTCTTTTGCCTGAAAAAAAAAAACACAATACCACCCCCCAACATTACAACCCACCACCCACATACCCCTAATCTAACTCAAACCCCCCTTAAATAATCCTAACACTAAACCCCTGAAGATCTTCCTACCTTATCTTCACCACGCCGGGTATCACCGATCGGTCCTCCAGAGGGTCCCGAAGTCTTCATCCTATCCAGGCAGAAGAGGAGATCCGGACCGGCAAACATCTTCATCCAAGCGGCATCTTCTATCTTCATCCATCCGACGACGAGCGGCTCCATCTTCAAGACCTCCGGCGCGGATCCATCCTCTTCTTCCGACGTCCTAACACAGAATGAAGGTTCCTTTAAGGGACGTTATCCAAGATGGCGTCCCTCGAATTCCGATTGGCTGATAGGATTCTATCAGCCTATCGGAATTAAGGTAGGAGAAATCTGATTGGCTGATTTAATCAGCCAATCAGATTGAGCTCACATTCTATTGGCTGTTCCAATCAGCCAATAGAATGCAAGCTCAATCTGATTGGCTGATTGGATCAGCCAATCGGATTGAACTTGAATCTGATTGGCTGATTCCATCAGCCAATCAGATTTTTCCTACCTTAATTCCGATTGGCTGATAGAATCCTATCAGCCAATCGGAATTCGAGGGACGCCATCTTGGATGACGTCCCTTAAAGGAATCTTCATTCTGTGTTAGGACGTCGGAAGAAGAGGATGGATCCGCGCCGGAGGTCTTGAAGATGGAGCCGCTCGTCGTCGGATGGATGAAGATAGAAGATGCCGCTTGGATGAAGATGTTTGTCGGTCCGGATCTCCTCTTCTGCCCGGATAGGATGAAGACTTTGGAGCCTCTTCTGGACTTCTTCTTGCCGGATAGGATGAAGACTTCGGGACCCTCTGGAGGACCGATCTGTGATACCCAGCGTGGTGAAGACAAGGTAGGAAGATCTTCAGGGGCTTAGTGTTAGGTTTATTTAAGGGGGGTTTGGGTTAGATTAGGGGTATGTGGCTGGTGGGTTGTAATGTTGGGGGGGGGTATTGTATGTTTTTTTTACAGGCAAAAGAGCAGAATTCTTTGGGGCATGCCCCGCAAAAGGCCCTTTAAGGGCTGGTAAGGTAAAAGAGCTTTTCAATTTTAATTTTAGAATAGGGTAGGGCATTTTTTTATTTTGGGGGGCTTTGTTATTTTATTAGGGGGCTTAGAGTGGGTGTAATTAGTTTAAAATTGTTGTAATATTTTTATTATGTTTGTAAATTATTTTTTGTAACTTAGCTTTTTTTATTTTTTGTACTTTAGTTAGTTTATTTAATTGTATTTATTTGCAGGTATTTGTAGGTAATTTATTTAATTTATTTATTGATAGTGTAGTGTTAGGTTTAATTGTAACTTAGGTTAGGATTTATTTTACAGGTAATTTGGTAATTATTTTAACTAGGTAGCTATTAAATAGCTCTTAACTATTTAATAGCTATTGTACCTGGTTAAAATAAATACAAAGTTGCCTGTAAAATAAATATGAATCCTAAAATAGCTACAATATAATTATTATTTATATTGTAGCTATATTAGGGTTTATTTTACAGGTAAGTATTTAGCTTTAAATAGGAATAATTTATTTAATAAGACATAATTTATTTCGTTAGATAAAAATTATATTTAACTTAGGGGGGGTGTTAGGGTTAGACTTAGCTTTAGGGGTTAATAAATTTATTATAGTAGCGGTGAGGTCCGGTCGGCAGATTAGGGGTTAATAAGTGTAGGTAGGTAGCGGCGACGTGGGGGGGGCAGATTAGGGGTTAATAAATATAATATAGGGGTCGGCGGTGTTAGGGGCAGCAGATTAGGGGTACATAGGGATAACGTAGGTTGCGGCGGTGTACGGAGTGGCAGATTAGGGGTTAAAAAAAATATGCAGGGGTCAGCAATAGCGGGGGCGGCAGATTAGGGGTTAATAAGTATAAGGTTAATGGTGTGTAGACTCGGGGTACATGTTAGGGTGTTAGGTGCAGACATAGGAAGTGTTTCCCCATAGGAAACAATGGGGCTGCGTTAGGAGCTGAACGCTGCTTTTTTGCAGGTGTTAGTTTTTTTTTCAGCTCAAACGGCCCCATTGTTTCCTATGGGGGAATCGTGCACGAGCACGTTTTTGAAGCTGGCCGTGTCCGTAAGCACCGCTGGTATTGAGAGTTGCAGTGGCGGTAAATATGCTATACGCTCCCTTTTTGGAGCCTAACGCAGCCCTTCTGTGAACTCTAAATACCAGCGGTATTTAAAAGGTGCGGGGGGGGGGGGAAACAGCGTTAGCTACGCGGGTTGTTACCGACAAAACTCTAAATCTAGTTGATTGTTTTTATATTTGTTTTTTGTTTTATTCCATACCTCCAAATGTTTATTTAGTGTGTTTCTACTACTTGAGCTTATAAGGGCAGAGCCTGGTGGTCCAAGAATGGAGTTTGATAAGTTATTTATCCAAAATATGGGACATTTGGGAACTATGGGGCATGATCTGATATAGCGGATCATGTCTGCTTCACATCAATAAATGCCAACAGCATTCGCTCTCAGCATTTATCATTGCACCAGCAGTTCTTGTGAACTGCTGGTGCAATGCCGCCCCCTGCAATCGACAAATAGCAGGGGGTGTCAATCAACTCGATCATATTCGATCGGGTTGATTTCTGGCGATTTCTGTCCATGGCCTCAGAGCAGGCGGACAGGTTATGGAGCTTGATAAATATGCCCTTATGTGTTTAGGTGAAGAGAGACCAACCTTTGCAATTGAAGGGGCATTCAACAATGTAATGTAATTCTGCTAACCAAAACAAAAGATATAAACCTTTGTGTAAACAAACTTCAAATAAATATGATATTAAAAAAATAAGTACTATATAACTAATGTGTATTTATATACAGTATATATTTATTGAAACAGTATATTGAAACATACATACTAGATCAATACATAGAGGGTACAAATAAGCCAATGGCAAATGAGATGGAAAGGACATGAACCCCCCCCCAAAAAAAATTGTATGATTCAGATAGACAGAGCATGCAATTTTAAACAACTTTTAACATTTTCTTCGTTCTTTCGGTATCTTTTGTTAAAGTGCAGGGACATAAGATCAAAAGTCTGCCCATGTCTGGAGCATATATGTTATCCATTGGCAAGAGTACTAAATGGCAGCACTATGGCATGTAGTACTCCAGACACCTACCTAGGTATCTCTTTGACAAAGAACAGCATAGGAATGAAGCAAATTTGAAAATAGCTTCAAATTGAAAAGTTTGAAAAAAATGTGTGCTCTGTCCGGATCATAAAAACATTTTTTGGGTTTTATATCCCTGTAACGTTTATGTACTGAAAGCTAATCTTCATTCACTTTTTAATTTGTGAGACTGCTGACTATGGTTTGGTTTAAACTACAGTAGACAGATGATTTGATTTGTGACTCAGTCAATAAGTAAGCTTCACTTTTTTATTTTATTTATGAAGAGCTTTATTGAAAGATTCAGAGCATTACAGGTGATTATAGGACAAACACTGAAGTAGTACATTTCTGATCAAATGACAAAGACTGGTGTTGTCCAGGGTGGCATTAACACTCCTCACCTGTTCAAAGTTCCGGGGGAGAAGAAGATAAAAAGGAAGAAAGAGACCTGTAATTCTTTAGGTCAAAGATTGACATTTGATTTTAGACAGAGTTATCTATAAAACTTGACATTTGTAAACAATAATCCACAATCGTGGAGAAACAGTTTTTAACATGAATCAATGTGAGTCAAAGTCTATACATATGATTTGAATTCGGGAAAGGGAATTGGAGGTTTAAGGCTAAGGTGTGAAATTGTATAAAAGGAGGAAGTATCTAAAGGGGGAGGTTTCATAGAAGGGGGGGAGGAGAAAAAAAAGACAAGATGAGTAAGATTTGTTTGTGCTTATTAAGATGTTTTACTGGATTAGAAGAGTGATAATATTCTCTTTTCACTAATAAAGTCCCAGGGTTCCTAGATTAGTCATACTGTTGTCGTGAGCAATAGACATAACTTTCCATGGACTTGAAGTGCATGATTAGGTGAATTAAAGCCTGCCATTGAGGGGGGTTGGGTTTTTTCAAATTCCTGGCAATTGTTAGCTTTAGCTGCCAAAAGTATTATAATGAGTAGGCAGCGCTTGGGTAAGGCTGGTTTTGAAGGTTTAGGTGTAGGAGTGTGACTTTGGAGGGAAGACCCCCAATCAAGTTTAGGAGTTAGCAAAGAGTTGGTCATTTAGACCAGAATGGTCTAATGACCAGGCAAGTCCACCATATGTGATGTGGGTCTCCCGTCTAGAGGCATTCTCGCCAGCACAGGGTGGAGGTGGAGGGGAACAATTTATGCAATTTGAGTGGTACGAAATGCCATCTAGTGAGAAGCTTGTAGTAAAGTTCAAATATGGCAATACAATGTATGGCTTGTTTAGTGTGGGATATCGCCTCACTCCAACACTTATCTGGAAAGGTTTGCTTCCAGTCTGTCTCCCAGGCGTGAATGTATTTAGTTTTTATCAAAGTTGGTGAGTTTAGTAGGAGTTGGTAGTGGTTAGTTAGTGGGGACCAGAGCTGGGTTTCAGTCTTCATGCAAAGTTCTCAAGGGGTAAGGGGTCTTGGGGGAGCATTTAAAAATCCCCATGATTTCATTAGGGACCAAAGTCTTAGGAGGTTGAAATACAATTTGGCCTGAATAGGGGTTGTTTCTATCATACTCCTGTGTGTTAGGAGTTCAGATTCCAAATAAAAGTCTGCAAGGCTGAGGTCTGAGAGACCTTTCCTTGAACTAGGGCCTGCGGTTGGAAGTCCATAAAGCAGCTCTCGAATGGAATGGGTGCAATGTTGGGGGATCCATAGAAGGTCTAGTGCAGTTGTGTAGGCAGGAAGTGAGGCCTGCTCTAACTCAAACCAGTGGGGAGGGGAAAATGAGATGCTCTAGGTTGAGATGTGGGTTAGCAAAGCTACCTCGTAGTACAAACAGATATTGGGAAGGCATAGGCTTCCTGAGGTAATAGGTTGTTGTAGGAGGATGGCTGCTATCCTTGGGCGTTTACCGTTTCATATGTATCTATTAATTATGGATTGGAATTTATTGAGTAAGGTGATCAGGATTTTTATAGGTAGACATCTAAAGAGATAAAACACAATAATTCCAGCCAATGAGTCTTAGAAATTACAGCAAAACGTTTTTATTATTGGATTCACACTATGTCATAATTAATCTGACATTCCTTAGAAAACCTTTGGAGAAGACCAGAGATCCACTCATTCAAATCCACACAAACCCCATCCACCACACACATCCGCACCATATAATCCTAAAGTAGCAAAATGAAACATAAAATATCAAGAAACAAAAAAAACACAGAAAAACACCCCCAGGGCGTCCCCAGGGAGTGAAGGACAAAAGCACCTGTCACATAACCTGTAAACAGTCTTATAGCAATTTCATTACAAAAAAGCACAAAATAGTTCTCTTCCTTGAAAAAAGAATGAACTGTATCCAATGTATTGTAACAGTTAATGCAGCATATACATCACACTTGAATCCGGATACTATGTAATTAATAGATTTTCAGTCCGGTTATTTATATTGCATGATATCCTATCCTGGACCCAGGATACTTGAAGTGCTTGAAATTACCAATAGTATTTGCAATCCGTGTAGTGTTATGTCACACAGGAGAACGCAAGCTGTTATATGAGCGGCCCCATTTATAATATGCAAACAGATATTAGGAAGCGAGGTAAACTTAAGCTGCAGGTCCAACCTCACACACTTAATTATTTTCACTCACGGTAGAAAATAATTAAGTGTGTTCAGTCACAATCTGTCTACTTCATCCTCCATGATCCAGATCGTCTCTAGAGAGCTCAGGGGTCTTCAAAATTCATTTTGAGGGAGGTAATCAGTCACAGCAGACCTGTGACAGTGTGTTTTGACTGTGAGAAAAACGTTAATGATTAAATTGTTAATCCGTTTTTGGGTATTAAGGGGTTAATCATCCATTTGCTGGTGGGTGCAATCCTTTGCTAACTTAATACATTTACTGTGAAAAATTGGTTGCTATATCTATTTTGGTTCATTGTTATTTCAACTGTGACAGCTTTTTGTGCTTCTTAAAGGCACAGTAGCGTTTTTTATATTGCTTGTAAATTTATTTAGAAAAGTATTTCCAAGCTTGCTAGTCTCATTGCTAGTCTGTTTAAACATGTCTGACACAGATGAATCTCTTTGTTCACTATGTTTAAAGGCCAATGTGGAGCCCAATAGAAATTTATGTACTAATTGCATTGATGCTACTTTAAATAAAAGTCAATCTTTACATGTAAAGAAATTATCACCAGACAACGAGGGGGAAGTTATGCCGACTAACTCTCCTCACATGTCAGTACCTTCGCCTCCCGCTCAAGAGGTGCGTGATTTTGTGGCGCCAAGTACATCAGGGAGGCCCTTACAAATCACTTTGCAAGACATGGCTACTGTTATGACAGAAGTATTATCTAAATTGCCAGAATTAAGAGGCAAGCGCGATAGCTCTGGGTTAAAGACAGAGCGCGCGGATGAGGTGAGAGCCATGTCAGATACTGCGTCACAGTTTGCAGAACGTGAAGACGGAGAACTTCATTCTGTGGGTGACGGATCTGATCCAGGGAGACTGGATTCAGAGATTTCTAATTTTAAATTTAAGCTTGAGAACCTCCGCATATTGCTAGGGGAGGTATTAGCGGCTCTGAATGATTGTAATACGGTTGCAATTCCAGAAAAATTATGTAGGTTGGATAGATACTATGCGGTACCGGTGTGTACTGACGTGTTTCCTATACCTAAAAGGCTTACAGAGATTATTAACAAGGAGTGGGATAGACCTGGTGTGCCCTTTTCCCCTCCTCCCATATTTAGGAAAATGTTTCCTATAGACGCCACCACACAAGACTTATGGCAGATGGTCCCTAAGGTGGAGGGAGCAGTTTCTACTTTAGCTAAGCGTACCACTATCCCGGTGGAGGATAGTTGTGCCTTTTCAGATCCAATAAATAAGAAATTAGAGGGTTACCTTAAGAAAATGTTTGCTCAACAAGGTTTTATCTTACAGCCCCTTGCATGCATTGCGCCTGTCACTGCTGCGGCGGCATTCTGGTTTGAGTCTCTGGAAGAGGCCATTCGCACAGCTCAATTGGATGAAATTATGAACAAGCTTAAAGCACTTAAGCTAGCTAACGCATTTGTTTCTGATGCCGTCGTACATTTAACCAAACTTACGGCTAAGAACTCCGGATTCGCCATCCAAGCGCGCAGAGCGCTATGGCTTAAATCATGGTCAGCTGACGTGACTTCTAAATCTAAATTGCTTAATATTCCTTTCAAAGGGCAGACCTTATTCGGGCCCGGCTTGAAAGAAATTATAGCTGACATTACGGGAGGTAAGGGCCATGCTCTACCTCAGGACAGGGCCAAATCAAAGGCCAAACAGTCTAATTTTCGTGCCTTTCGTAACTTCAAGGCTGGAGCAGCATCAACTTCCTCCGCTCCAAAACAGGAAGGAGCTGTTGCTCGTTACAGGCAGGGTTGGAAAGTTAACCAGTCCTGGAACAAGGGCAAGCAGGCCAAGAAACCTGCTGCTGCCCCCAAGACAGCATGAAGGGAGGGCCCCCTATCCGGAAACGGATCTAGTGGGGGGCAGACTTTCTCTCTTCACCCAGGCTTGGGCAAGAGATGTCCAGGATCCCTGGGCGTTGGAGATCATATCTCAGGGATATCTCCTGGACTTCAAAACTTCTCCTCCACGAGGGAGATTTCATCTTTCAAGGTTATCAGCAAACCAAATAAAGAAAGAGGCGTTTCTACGCTGTGTACAAGACCTTTTACTAATGGGGGTGATCCACCCAGTTCCGCGGACGGAACACGGGCAGGGATTCTATTCAAATCTATTTGTGGTTCCCAAGAAAGAGGGAACCTTCAGACCAATCTTGGACTTAAAAATCCTAAACAAATTTCTAAGAGTTCCATCATTCAAAATGGAAACTATTCGAACCATCCTTCCCATGATCCAAGAGGGTCAGTACATGACCACAGTGGATTTAAAGGATGCCTACCTTCACATACCGATTCACAAGGATCATTATCGGTACCTAAGATTTGCTTTCCTAGACAAGCATTACCAGTTTGTAGCTCTTCCCTTCGGATTAGCTACGGCTCCAAGAATCTTTACAAAAGTTCTGGGCTCACTTCTGGCGGTACTAAGACCGCGAGGCATAGCGGTGACTCCGTACCTAGACGACATTCTGATACAAGCGTCAAGTTTTCAAACTGCCAAGTCTCATACAGAGATAGTTCTGGCATTTCTGAGGTCGCATGGGTGGAAGGTGAACGTGGAAAAGAGTTCTCTATTACCACTTACAAGAGTTCCCTTTCTAGGGACTCTTATAGATTCTGTAGAGATGAAAATTTACCTGACAGAGACCAGGTTATCAAAACTTCTAAATGCTTGCCGTGTCCTTCATTCCATTCCACACCCGTCAGTAGCTCAGTGCATGGAAGTAATCGGCTTAATGGTAGCGGCAATGGACATAGTACCATTTGCGCGCCTGCATCTCAGACCGCTGCAATTGTGCATGCTAAGTCAGTGGAACGGGGATTACTCAGATTTGTCCCCCCTACTAAGTCTGGATCAAGAGACCAGAGATTCTTTTCTATGGTGGCTCTCTCGGCCACATCTGTCCAAGGGGATGACCTTTCGCAGGCCAGATTGGACGATTGTAACAACAGACGCCAGCCTTCTAGGCTGGGGCGCAGTCTGGAACTCCCTGAAAGCTCAGGGATTATGGACTCAGGAGGAGAAACTCCTCCAAATAAATATTCTGGAATTAAGAGCAATATTCAATGCTCTCCTAGCTTGGCCTCAGTTAGCAACTCTGAGGTTCATCAGATTTCAGTCGGACAACATCACGACTGTGGCTTACATCAACCATCAAGGGGGAACCAGAAGTTCCCTAGCGATGTTGGAAGTCTCAAAGATAATTTGCTGGGCAGAGTCTCACTCTTGCCACCTGTCAGCGATTTACATCCCAGGCGTAGAGAACTGGGAGGCGGATTTTCTAAGTCGCCAGACTTTTCATCCGGGGGAGTGGGAACTTCATCCGGAGGTCTTTGCTCAACTGATTCTTCGTTGGGGCAAACCAGATCTGGATCTCATGGCGTCTCGCCAGAACGCCAAGCTTCCTTGTTACGGATCCAGGTCCAGGGACCCGGGAGCGGTGCTGATAGATGCTCTGACAGCCCCTTGGGTCTTCAACATGGCTTATGTGTTTCCACCATTCCTGATGCTTCCTCGTTTGATTGCCAAGATCAAACAGGAGAGAGCTTCGGTGATTCTGATAGCGCCTGCGTGGCCACGCAGGACCTGGTATGCAGACCTAGTGGACATGTCATCCTGTCCACCGTGGTCTCTACTTCTGAGACAGGACCTTCTAATTCAGGGTCCTTTCAAACATCCAAATCTAATTTCTCTGAGGCTGACTGCATGGAGATTGAACGCTTGATTCTATCAAAGCGTGGCTTCTCGGAGTCGGTTATTGATACCTTAATACAGGCTAGGAAGCCTGTTACCAGAAAGATTTACCATAAGATATGGCGTAAATATTTATATTGGTGCGAATCCAAGAGTTATTCATGGAGTAAGGTTAGGATTCCTAGGATATTGTCCTTTCTACAAGAGGGTTTAGAAAAGGGCTTATCTGCTAGTTTGTTAAAGGGACAGATTTCTGCTCTGTCTATTCTTCTACACAAACGTCTGGCTGAAGTTCCAGACGTTCAGGCTTTTTGTCAGGCTTTAGCTAGGATTAAGCCTGTGTTTAAGACTGTTGCTCCGCCGTGGAGCTTAAACTTAGTTCTTAACGTTCTTCAAGGCGTTCCATTTGAACCCCTTCATTCCATTGATATCAAGCTGTTATCCTGGAAGGTTTTGTTTTTGATGGCTATTTCCTCGGCTCGAAGAGTCTCTGAGTTATCTGCCTTACATTGTGATTCTCCTTATCTGATTTTTCATTCAGACAAGGTAGTTCTGCGTACTAAACCTGGGTTCTTACCTAAGGTAGTTACTAACAGGAATATCAATCAAGAGATTGTTGTTCCATCACTGTGTCCTAACCCTTCTTCAAAGAAGGAACGACTTTTGCATAATTTGGACGTAGTCCGTGCCCTGAAGTTCTATTTGCAGGCAACTAAAGATTTTCGTCAAACTTCTTCCCTGTTTGTCGTTTACTCTGGACAGAGAAGAGGTCAAAAGGCTTCGGCTACCTCTCTCTCTTTTTGGCTTCGTAGCATAATACGTTTAGCCTATGAGACTGCTGGACAGCAGCCTCCTGAAAGGATTACAGCTCATTCTACTAGAGCTGTGGCTTCCACCTGGGCCTTTAAAAATGAGGCCTCTGTTGAACAGATTTGCAAGGCTGCGACTTGGTCTTCGCTTCACACCTTTTCAAAATTTTACAAATTTGACACTTTTGCTTCTTCGGAGGCTGTTTTTGGGAGAAAGGTACTTCAGGCAATGGTTCCTTCTGTTTAATGTTCCTGCCTTGTCCCTCCCTTCATCCGTGTACTTTAGCTTTGGTATTGGTATTCCATAAGTAATGGATGACCCGTGGACTGACTACACTTAACAAGAGAAAACATAATTTATGCTTACCTGATAAATTTATTTCTCTTGTAGTGTAGTCAGTCCACGGCCCGCCCTGTCTTTAAGGCAGACCTAAATTTTAATTAAACTCCAGTCACCACTGCACCCTATGGTTTCTCCTTTCTCGTCTGCTTTGGTCGAATGACTGAATATGACATGTGAGGGGAGGAGCTATATAGCAGCTCTGCTTGGGTGATCCTCTTGCAACTTCCTGTTAGGAAGAGATATATTCCATAAGTAATGGATGACCCGTGGACTGACTACACTACAAGATAAATAAATTTATCAGGTAAGCATAAATTATGTTTTTTTATTTTTCTCTTCACTTTTATAAAAATTTACTTTTTTTGTTTTGAACCCCCTTTTTAAAGATTCAGATAGAGTGAACTATTTAAAAAAAGTTTCACATTTTTGGTTAAAGAGCATATCCAGTTGCGATCAAAAGCCTGCTTATCTCTGGATCACTATATGTCAACAGTTTTGCATCAATGCTTTGATACAAAACTGCTGTCATATAGTGCTCCATGCATGTGCATACTGCTGGGTATACTAGAAATGCTAGAAAATATACCAAAAGAACAAAGAACATTTGCTAACAGAATTTAGTGCATTATCTTTGCAAATGGTGCAATAGGAATCAGTCTACTATCAGCCCTTTGATGAGTTTTGAGTGGATAAAGTAAACTGGCAGCAAAATGTAAATGGCAAAAAAAAATCTAAATCAATTATACAATATATATTTGCACATTTAAAGGGATATGAAACCCCATAATTTCCTTTTTTGATTCTGACAGATCATACATTTTTTTTTAAAAAAATCCAATTTGCTTCCATTGACAATTTTTTTCTTTGTTCCCATGATATTCTTTGTTGAAGGAATACCTGGGTAGGTAATTGGAGCACTATATAGCAGGAAATAGTGCTGCAATCTAGTTCTCTTGCAAATAAATAACATTCTTGCAAAACCACTGCCATATAGTGCTCGAGACACGTGCACAATCCGGAGCTTATGTCCCTGCTTTTCAACAAAAGACACCAAGAGAACAAAGAAAATGTTATAATAGAAGTAAATTAGAAAGTTGTATAAAACTGCATTCTCTATCTGAATCATGAAAGAAAACATTTGGGTTGCAGGTATGTTTAAAAGGGTTTATTTACTCCAGAACAAAAAATAACCAGAGACTTGGGAAAGAAAGGGTGAAGTAATGACATCTGCACAAACAAATGAAATAACTAACTTGAGGAATGGGGAAGTTTATAGTGACACTTAATTAGCTGAAACAGAATAAGTATTCTATTCCAGAACTGCATTTAGATTTGCGCAACAACTTTCTAAACAGATCATTATTTACAGTAATGATATAATGGATGATGTGGCAGACTGGGAATTATTTTCAAAACAAAACTGAGGAATTCCATGAATTAAATAATAACATTAGCCAAATAGTTGCATACACTATACTGGTAATGCAATATATTTTTTTGTTTCATTCATTAGTATTAAGATCACTTCACCTGCAAATTTGTTTTCCATTTTGAGTAAAAAAAAAAATTTTTTACATTTACTATTACATAATTTGTTTTTTTCACTAAGAATAAAAATATCACAAGTTCTTCCTTCTTCCTTACTGGAAATCTGAGCAATGGGCTGTAATAAAAACACATTATCAGGATATAGTTTAAGGGACAAACAACTTATTTATTTAATGATTCAGACAGTTGTAGAGCATACAATTTAAACAATTTTCCATTTTACTTCTATAATCAAATGTGCTTTATTCTTTTGACATCTTTGTTGAAGGAGCAGCAATGCATTACTGAGAGTTAGATTATCATGTTGGGGGGAACCAATGTCAAGATGCATATATTTGCATTCACCAATCAACAGCTAGTTCCCAGTAGTGTTTTGCTGCTCCTTAGCCTACCTGTGTATGTTTTTCAACAAAGGAAATCAAGAGAACAAAGTAAATTAGATACTAGAAGTAAATTGGAAAGTTGTATAAAATCGCATGTTCTACCTGAATGACAAAAAGTTGAATTTTGACTTTACTGTTCCTTTAATGTGGCTGCCTATGATACATTACCCTATATTTATTAAATGCTGTGTTACCTTACAAGTGGAAATGTCACCTAATCCTATATAGTCATTTAAAAAAGTGTATACAAGGCCAATGATTTATTAAAGCAACTGACAATGAGAGGCTATAAAAATGATCTAGGGGTGGTAGGTGTTCATAGTGGCTACATTTTAGCAACCTGAACACAATCACTAATATTTAATGATAGCTCTCTATATGCAGCTCACTAAGTAATAGCTGCTTCTTAAAGATGGTCATTACAGAGCTTCTCAATCCCACCACTATAATTATTCATATATTACATAGGTACTACTGTTATAGCCCATTAACCCTAACCACGACCTCCCCTACTGTAGTAAACCCTCACCCCCCGCTAACCAATGCTCCTATTATAATTAAATCCTAACAAACTTAACAAACAAAAAGACACCATCATTTGACCCTCCCACCACCGCTAACAACCTCCTTACCATTCTCCTCGTTGGTAACCCCACTCCATGCAAATGGCTCTAAATGGCTGAAATTACTTTAATAAAACTATTAATAATGAGAACTGAATTCCCTATTGTATGTTAAAGCCCAGACTCTGTATATATGTATATATATATATATATATATATATATATATATATATATATATATATATATAAAAGACCACAGTAGATCCAGCGCTCACTTCACAAAGACACTGTTCAATTCAAACTTTCAAACTGTACCAATAAGGAAAGGCGGTTTTTGCAAATACAGTATAATATTTTACAGCATGAACGTCACCCCGTCCTCAGACACAATAAAATCAACACACTTTCCACCATATATGTGCTCCCCTGGTCTCCTCTGCCCACTTCCGGTAACTCCGCGGGAGCCAGTCAGCGCAACTGAAAAACGCAAAATAGTAAATACATAAGCAAAACTGTTAGAAAGCAATTATTACAACAGCAGTGGCATATTGTTAACCCTTCACATATCCATAACTACACTTCAATATTACAGATAGCATTTAAAGTCCAGGTGGGTATTTAATACCTTAGGGACCAAAGTGTCCAATGTATAGATCAACTTGGACTCCTTACATAGAAGCATCTTTCCTCTATCCCCACCTCTACTGAGGGGGCACATGATCTATTATAATGTACCTTAAATCTGAGTGCAGTGCGTATAGCATACTGGTAGTTAGTCGTGTGAAAACGGAGATCATCTTGGGACAATGTAACATATAAATATTATATCTAGTAGTATAGGTTACCCTATATCTAATGGTGTATTTCTTTTTTTTCAATGAATGTACAAAAAATTGCTTTAAATTAAACCACCACATGTTGTGCATCCACTACAATGATAGCAACCATTCAAATTTGTACCTAACCATGTCCTAATGACATAACTAGGCCTATAGTCAGGACGTAGTAGCACATACCTAAGTAACCGGCCTCTCTTCAAGTAAATCTATACATTGAACACTTTGGTCCCTAAGGGGTTAAATACCCACCTGGACTTTCAATTTTATATCTGTAATATAGAGGAGTAAATATGGATATGTGAAGGGTTAACAATTTGCCACTGCTTTTATAATAATTGTGTTACCCTTTCTAACAGCTTTGCTTATGTAATTACTATTTTGCCTTTTTCAGTTGGCCCTCACGGACGTCCGTAGTACCATTAACGCATGTGCAGTTGCACTGACTGGCTGCCACGGAGTTACCGGAAGTGGGTAAATCTTTCACATTTGCTAATGCGAATATACTATATTGTTTGCGCAATGGGTGTTATTTTTTCCCCCCAACAATTCTTTTTCCCCATTGACTTCTATGGTAAATGCAAAAATGCAATGGTGTTTGCGCAATCTCAGGTGCAAGTTTTTTTCTCCATTTTTTCTCCATTGATTTCTATGAGAGGAATACATGCACACAAAAACTTCAGTTAAAATATATATATATAATATATATATATATCTCAAATGTCCAAATGTCCAAATTACAGTGTTGCGCTCCAAGGGTCATCCACCTGGGTGCATAAATGTATAATACAAATCCCACAAAACAAATGCACTCTCAGGATTTTTAAACAAGAAAATTCACAAATTTATTGGAACGTTTTCGGGAGAACTTCCCCTTCATCAGCATAACAATACAATGACAAATTCACACTAATATACACAATGTGAAGCAAACATTTAATTACAAAACATTAACACCTGTGTAAACACTCAGAAAATGCGCCAAAACACTGTGCTGGAACGCAAGCCATGCGTTCCAGGGCAATCACATCCGGAAGTACCTTCCATGTGTCATTACTTATATAACAAATAACAATATAAAGCTCATCTCCATATATAAAACATTGCACAACTGTGAGAAACATTGCAAATCTGTGAAAAACAACACACATTTATCGAAATTACTGTGCAGCGATCTTATGCCCCTTGTTGTATGTGTTAAATCGGCCATTACCTGCCAAAGTGACTAAAGTGCAATTTCAATCTACATTCCCATGTGTGTATACAATATAATTCACTGGTTAAGAGCGCTGTTTTAAAGCAGTGCTGTTTCCCCTATATTATTCGTTAAGAACCCCATCTTCGCTTTTTCATGCTGGAGCGCATCCTGTGCGTTCCAGTGTACAAATCAGAAGTGATAGATACAGATGACTTCCGGTACATCGAACCTGTATCAACAATAGTGCCTAGAGTCTCAAAATCATACTACTTGTGATGTGCTATGTACTAATATATCTCTACAGCTGTGACTCACTCTAATACATAACAACTAAACATAATAAAGTGAAATACGATACCCAAAGGAATGACTTAATAAATGGTACAGTATCCTCTATTTACACAGTCCCAGCCATTGCCACCTATTTATCTGGGAAAAATGGAAAATATACAGAAAAAACTATATCCAACACCAGCCTTCAAGGGTTAAAAATTTTTTTGGGAATGTTAAAGCAATATTATTAAAACACATGAATAAACTAGATCTAGCCTGCCTGGCTAATTATAGGATACCTACACATAAGTGCAAGAACATATACAGAGAATATGGAAAAAATAATAGGGAAAAAAATATAAAAAATAAAACGTCTATGGAATCTCCATAGAGATAGATAAAAACAAGAACATACATGTTGCATCATTTATGCTCAATGGTTAGAAATCCATAGAGCTCACATTCAGGCCAGTATGACATGCTCAATTCGGATGTAAATGTATAGCCCTTGGCCTCTATTTATCAAAGTCTGGTGGACCTGATCCGACAGTGCGGATCAGGTCCGGCAGACCTTGCTGAATACGGAGAGCAATACGCTCTCCGTATTCAGCATTGCACCAGCAGCTCACAAGAGATCCTTATGCAACGCTGCCGCCAGCAGGGGGTGTCAATCAACACGATCGTACTCGATCAGGTTGATTTTCGGCGATGTCTGTCTGCCTGCTCAGAGCAGGCGGACAGGTTATGGAGCAGCAGTCTTTGCGACCGCTGCTTCATAACTGCTGTTTCTGGCGAATCTGAAGACTCTCCAGAAACACGGGCCGTCAAGCTCCTTTCGGAGCTTGATAGATAGGCCCCCTTGTGTTCGCAACTGAAAAGGGGGTTATGTAAGATCCCCTAGAGTATAGCATCTGTGATATCGAATGAGCCAGCAATAAACTGGATGCGTGCAGTATGTCAGGGTGCAAATATCACTTCAGTACCCCTCATATTAGTTCCTGCACATCAGGTGAGTGACACATTCATATGGTCTTCGTGTCGATACGATTCTGAACACCTCGTCAGAATAACAATTATCATATCCATGTATCACAGGAGGAAACAAATCATAAACCCCCATGCGAGACCACAATGAATGCACTCCAGGCATGTAGTGCATAACTAGATGTGAAAGGGGTATGTCTGCCCTTATACACCACAAAGAGTACAAAGGGGTGTATCACCCATATGTTGTACTTATACCATGTAGCACTAGGTAACAGGAGAATAGATATAGTATGGTAACCCACACATGGCATCACGTGTTCCACCTGACAGGGGTGGATCCCGTAACAAGACCCACTCCTATTCAGGGTGAGGGTACTAGGGGGGAGATGCTACCCCCATTGGGGGGAGAACCCCCACACTCCCCTATAATAATGTTCACGTTGCCCGTGATTGTACCCCTGGATTGTGTCTCCAACCTAGATAAGTGCTTTAAAGTCCGGTGGTGAATTTAAGCCCCCTGGATGTACTGTTCCAAGTCTATATATCCACTCGGCCTCTCGAATCAAGAGTGCCTTGTTTCTGTCACCACCTCGATCCAGTCGTAGTATATGATCAATCAGGATATACCTGATGGATGATACCTGGTGGACATCTGGGCACAATGTCTTGCGACAGGTTGTTCAGATTCACCTTTATCCAGTGCTATAGCCCGTCTAAGATTTGCCATCCTCTCATGTAGGGTACCAATGGTTTTGCCTACATAGAACTGGGAGCACGGACAGAGTAATAAGTAAATCACGTACGTAGAGGTGCAAGTTAGTGAATGTCCGATGGTATATGTCCGGTTGGTATGCGGATGGTGGAACGCCTTAGTGGCTATAAGGCCATTACATGTGGTGCATTCCAAGCAGCGATATGATCCTTTAACGTTTACCCTGGTTGTAGAGATATAACAAGATTTAGGGTCCGTTTTGACCAACATATCCTTTAGATTAGTTCCCCTTCAATAGGCAACCATGGGGGTAAGGTTCTGTGCAAATGGAAGCTTTGGATCAGATTTGACTACAGGCCAATGTGTTCTCAGTTTGTGGCCTACATCAGTGGTATTAGGTTCAAACGTGGAAGCCATGATCAATTTCTTCTGATCTGGTGGTCTTTCTTCTTTATGAATGAGGGTTTCTTGAGAAAATGTTGAGACCTCTTCTAATATTTTGTTTACAATATGTGCTTTATACCCACGTTGTAGAAATTTATCACGCAAAAGTTGTAATTGGGAGACCCCTGTGTCACTGTCAGAATTGTTACGCATGGTTCTCATCATCTGAGATTTTATAATACCCCTAAGAAGTGCCGGAGGGTGACAACTGTCGGCACTAAGGATAGAGTTCCTATCTGTAGGCTTATTATAAAGGGAAGTGCATAATGTGTGACCCTGGATAGAAATGTTCAAGTCTAAGAAATGGATTTCTTTGGCGTCATGAGATAATTTGAATCTGACTGTGGTATTGGTAGTGTTAAACTGATTAAACCACTCAAGGAGTTTCTGCTGAATCCTCCACCAGATCAAAAAGACATCATCAATGTATCTGGCATAGAATACAATTGAGGAGTGGTCTTTACTCCAGAGGAACTGGTTCTCAAATTGGGACATAAAGATGTTGGCATAGGATGGGGCCATATTCAACCCCATCGCTATGCCATCGCTATGCCAGCAACCTGAAGATAGAATCTCTGCTCAAAACGAAAATAGTTCTTGTACAAGCAGAATTCCATGAGGGTCAGCAGAAGCTCAATAGGTGGTCCATCATAATGTGTACCCTCCATGAGATGTTCTTTTACCGCTGTTAACCCAATTGTGTGAGGAATAATGGTATATAGGCTGTTGACATCTAATGTAGTTAGAATGTCTCCAGTCTCAATTCTAACCCTTTTTAGACGCCTAATGATATCATTAGTGTCCGAAATGTATGATCTTATATTCTTAATTGTAGGTTGCAACAATATGTCAATGTACTGTGCGACAGGCTGAGATAATGATTGGATTGCTGGGACGATCGGACGTCCCATCCGGATGTGATTGCCCTGAAACGCATGGCTTGGGTTCCAGCACAGTGTTTTGGCGCATTTTCTGAGTGTTTGCACAGGTGTTTATGTTTTGTAATTAAATGTTTGCTTCACATTGTGTATATTAGTGTGAATTTGTCATTGTATTGTTATGCTGATAAAGGGGAAATTCTCCCTGAAAACGTTCCAATAAATTTGTGAATTTTCTTGTTTAAAAATCCTGAGAGTGCATTTGTTTTGTGGTATATATATATATATATATACACACAGTATCTCACAAAAGTGAGTTCACCCCTCACATTTTTGTAAATATTTCATTATATCTTTTCATGTGACAACACTGAAGAAATAACACTTTGCTACAAAGTAAAGTAGTGAGTGTACAGCGTGTATAACAGTGTAAATTTGCTGTCCCCTCAAAATAACTCAACACACAGCCATTAATGTCTAAACCGTTGCCAACAAAAGTGAGTACACCCCTAAGTGGAAATGTCCAAATTGGGCCCAATTAGCCATTTTCCCTTCCCAGTGTCATGTGACTCGTTAGTGTTACAAGGTCTCAGGTGTGAATGGGGAGCAGGTGTGTTAAATTTGGTGTTATCGCTCTCACACTCTCTCATACTGGTCACTGGAAGTTCAACATGGCACCTCATAGCAAAAAACTCTCTGAGGATCTGAAAAAAAGAATTATTGCTCTACATAAAGATGGCCTAGGCTATAAGAAGATTGCCAACACCCTGAAACTGAGCTGCAGCACGGTGGGCAAGACCATACAGCGGTTTCACAGGACAGGTTCCACTCAGAACAGGCCTCGCCATGGTTGACCAAAAAAGTTGATTGCACGTGCTCAGCGTCATATCCAGAGGTTCTCTTTGGGAAATAGACGTATAAGTGCTGCCAGCATTGCTGCAGAGGTTGAAGGAGTGTAGGGGGCCAGCCTGTCAGTGCTCAGACCATATGCCGCACACTGCATCAAATTGGTCTGCATGACTGTCGTCCCAGAAGGAAGCCTCTTCTAAAGGTGATGCACAAGAAAGCCTGCAAACAGTTTGCTGAAGACAAGCAGACTAAGGACATGGATTACTGGAACCATGTCCTGTAGTCCGATGAGACCAAGATAAACTTATTTGGTTCAGATGGTGTTAAGGTGTGTGACAGCAACCAGGTGAGGAGTACAAAGACAAGTGTCTCTTGCCTACAGTCAAGCATGGTGGTGGGAGTGTCATGGTCCTGGCCTGCATGAGTGCTGCCAGCACTGGGGTGATACAGTTCTTTGAGGGAACCATGAGTGCCAACATGTACTGTGACATACTGAAGCAGAGCATGATCCTCTCCCTTCAGAAACTGGGCCACAGTGCAGTATTCCAACATGATAACGACCCCAAACACACGTCCAAGATGACCACTGCCTTGGTGATGGACTGGCCAAGCATGTCTCCAGACCTAAACCCTATTGAGCATCTGTGCGGCATCCTCGACGGAAGGTGGGGGAGCACAAGGTCTCTAACATCCACCAGCTCTGTGATGTCATCATGGAAGTGGAAGTGGAAGAGGACTCCAGTGGCAACCTGTGAAGGTCTGGTGAACTCTATGCCCAAGAGGGTTAAGGCAGTGCTGGAAAATAATGGTGGCCACACAAAATATTGACACTTTGGGCCCAATTAGGACATTTCCACTTAGGGGTGTACTCACTTTTGTTGCCAACGGTTTAGACATTAATGGCTGTGTGTTGAGTTATTTTTAAGGGGACAGCAAATTTACACTGTTATACAGGCTCACTACTCACTACTTTACATTGTAGCAAAGTGTAATTTCTTCAGTGTTGTCACATAAAAAGATAAAATAAAATATTTACAAAAATGTGAGGGGTATACTCACTTTTGTGAGATACTTTATATAAGTTACGGTTAAAGCCAGAAATCTGGGTAATCCTAGTATTACCCAGGTAAGTCTAGGATTACCCAGTGGCTCTGGGTAAAGCCCAATGTAAGATCATATTTTGGGCTTTACCCGGGTAATCCTAGGATTACCCAAAGGCATCCGAATAAAGCTAATAAAATCATGCAGTGGGCTTTACCTGGGAGACAAATGCTAGGAAAACACACCAACAGTAAATTAAACATTTTTATTTTGGATTACACAAACACTTATGTTTTGTACAATGTTTTTGTTACAACAACAGTAAATTAAACATTTTTTTTTTTTTTTTTTTTTTAAATATATTTTTATTGAGGCAATAACAAAGTTCGGTTTACAAACATT
This sequence comes from Bombina bombina, assembly GCF_027579735.1. NCBI lineage: Eukaryota > Metazoa > Chordata > Amphibia > Anura > Bombinatoridae > Bombina > Bombina bombina. The sequence continues at coordinate 938,431,772 of NC_069500.1, forward strand.
GCAATAAGTACAGTATTGTAGGTGATAATACAAGTCATTAACTTCCCAGAGTTACAAACATTCTCTGACTGACGATGAGGTCAGGGAGTTGACCCTAATGCTGCCCCGTTTTAGAACTTTAATAAACAAAACATACAAACGTCAACGATATCAAATAATCCACTCTTGGGATCTGCAGTCTGGTTCCTTCGGGAGACTTAGTTTTCACAGACATAGATGCTCATTGGGAATCACATAGAATAGTAAGTGGTTATTATGCGTATAGGACCATCTAAGATTTGTTGAGGTGTAAACCACCCAATGGACACAGTTTGGTAGTGGGGGAGAATTAGGTGGCCCCGAAGAACTATTGGCAGAGAAAAGTATGAGAGAGGGGTGAGAAAAAAAAAAAAAAAAAAGGGGGGGAGGGGGGGAGGGCAGAGAAGTGGAGGGAGGAGACTCGTCCAGTCGGCGGAGCGGCCAAATCGGCAGTTATTTCGTTTCACCGCAAACTACTCGCCTAGCTGGTGATTAACTTACTCATTAGGGTCTTTAGTCCTCCTATATTCTTCCCAAGGGAGCCAGATTGAGCAGTAAAGGTCATAACGACCTTCAACTCTCAGTGCGTACTCTTCCATTTTCTGGATGTAGTCTATAGACTCCAGGACTGAGTTTAGAAGGACCGGGGTGTGTTTCGCCCATTGTCTAGCAATGGTGAGTTTCGCCACCAAAAGGATAGTAACTCCCAGTAGGCGGGATGGTTTTGGGAGGTTCTGAAGTCCAAGATGGAAAAGCGCAGTTTCGCTAGTGAGAGTATCAAGAAGGTCCAGCTTCTGTAGCAGGGCTGTCACCTGGGCCCAGAAGCGCCCCAATTTGGGACATTCCCACCAGATGTGCAGATGGGTTCCACGTCGCTCGCAGCCTCTCCAGCAGTCTAAGGACCGGGTGGGGTACATTTTGTGTAGCCTGGTCGGGACCCAATGCCACCGAAGCAGAGTAAATTAAAAATTTTAACAACAACAACATGAAACATTTTTATTCATGAAACGTTTTTTTTTTTTAAAATGAACTATTTTTATTTTTCATATGTGGATTTTTCATTTATTTTCTACCATGTTTTTTTTACAACAACAGGAATTTTTTTGTGTTATTGTGTTCTTGGACAGAACGGACTGTCTGTCGCACACGCATTCTGTCCAAGAAACTTTAAAAGCACGTTGTGGGGGGTGGGACCCATGATTCTTGTAAAAATGTTTAATTTCCTGTTGTTGTAACAAAACATGGTACAAAACATATAAAAAATCCACATATGAAATATAAAAATTCCCGGGTAAAGCCTAGTGTATTATTTTATTAGCTTTATCCAGAAGCCTTTGGGTAATCCTAGGATTACCCGGGTAAAGCCCAAAATATGATCTTACATTAGGCTTTACCCAGAGCCACTGGGTAATCCTAGGATTACCCAATTTCTGACTTTACCCATAACATATAAATAGAGAGAGATTATATATATATGTATTAGTATATGTATTAATGGTTGAAATGAAAATGCTACTTTTTTTCTATAAAAATAAAAGACTCTTTATTTTAGGAACAATTGAGACACTTTTAGAAAATTAACCAGAGATCTGATCTCTGGTTAATTTTCTGAGCTTGCGGTAGCAATAACCAGCCACTTGTAATGGCTGGTTAATTATCGTGCGCCCGCAAACAGATACATTTGCCCATTTGCGGGTGCACAATAAATTAGCGCTCCTCTTGTAATCTAGCCCTTAATAATTTATGTTATTTAATCTGAGAGCCTGTGCAGAATGTTTCATATATTTTTTGATAATTATTTAGTTGTTTTTTTTCTCCTATCAAACCTCCCTTCCCCCCCAGAGCTAACATTGCTTCTTTGAAATACAGCAATATCTAAAAATAAACTTGTTTGCACAGACCATTAAACCAGAATGGTTGTCAAACTACTAAACTGTTTACAAAAGTATTTATTTCAGTTATTTCGCAACCAAAGCTATTAGAGACGGGGAATAACGCAGTACGTGCAAGTCTGTCCAGAATAGCAGCACTGGCAGCACAGTAAGTCTATAGGTAACTAGCAACTTTCCAAGAGTTACGCTATTTCCCAAGAAAAGGGAGTGTAGGTTTTACCCTTTCATCACAAGATATGAATGGAACCTCTGTGAAACACCACGTTTTTCTTTCATGATTCAGATAACTCAGTTTCAAAAAAGTTTCCATTTGACTCCTATAATTAAATCTGCTTCATTCTAATAGTATTCTTTGTTGAAGAGCATATCTAGGTAGGAATTGTGCACATCTCTGAGGCACTACATAGCAGCAAACACTGCTGCCATCTATTGCTCGTGCAAACATATTACATTGTTAAAAGTATTCTTGCAAGTGGAAATCACAGTGAATTCCAACTAAAGCAGAGCGGGTATCACAAGTCGCATCATTTCTACAGATGGAAAGAAATTGTTATGCAAACAATGGTATCATAGACCAACATGAGATGATGTTAAAAATCTTGAAGATGGCCGCTCATCTACTTTTTTTCTTTATTCATTTTAAAACAAAAAGTTGCAATGATACAATAAAGAAATATGCAACAATTCTATTTAATTTTCAATACAGTGAATACAAATGCAAAATCATAAACAAATCTCACACTATTTTGATCTGTTGAGGTCTTATATTATATTTTATTTCTTGCGGTCTTGTCATTGGGAGGGAATCCAAAATGATAGGACAACCATAACATTAAAAGCCTTGCCTTGTCATAGGAACAAAAAAACATAAAGCAAGAAGGAAGAGAAAAAGGAAGAGAAAATGATAGAATAGAAGGGGACGGTGAGGATAGAATTCTGCAGAAGCAACACTTTGCATCTTGAAGGCATGACAGATAACATACAGTTGGTGTACTAACTCTTAGTTGGTAGAAATGATTAGGAATGTGTTGGGCTGCTAAGAGAGGCCTGATATTACTCTCAATAAAGTTTAACATAATAGAATTGTGTATTTTTTAAATCTATTTTTTGAGGTATCCAAATTCCTGCAGGGAAAGTTAGGTCGGTTGTGCTAGTGAACAACATAGACAGCGTAGAGATGTGAGTGGACTTCTTATGCCTGCCAATTACAGATCTAGTGCTATTAAGACATATTTGTAGCAAATGTAATCGTAATTTTACCTGGGATATCAGGTTTATAATTAAGGTAATAAGGGGACTTAACTTGAAATATTCCCCAGGATAGGACAAAAGTCCTGTTATATTGATTTCCAATATGGGACAATTAGTTTGCAATGCCACCAGATATGTGGTAGCATACCCACGTCTCCAGAGCCTTTTCAAACAGGAACAGACTTACAAGGATATATTTTTTTTGAATGCACCAAGGTAACATACTATCTAAGTAAAAGTTTATAGTTCATCTCAAGTGCCAGCAGAGGGGCCAAGGACCTGCAAGTATTGGAAAAAATATTATACCAGTTATGGAATCTAATGATACTCACATGCTTTTTTATTAGCAGGAGGCTGCTAGTGTTGGTTGTGGCAGACACTGCACTAATTGGCTAAAAAGCAAGTCAATAGATAATAAATAAATAGCCATGTGATATGGGGGCTGTCAAAAGAATCTTAGATACAAGGTAATCACAAAGGTACAAAAATATATTAATATAACTGTGTTGGTTATGCAAAACTGGGGAATGGGTAATAAAGGGATTATCTATCTTTTTAAACAATAAAGAAACTGGAGTTTGTTAAAAGTGATTCATATTTTTCTTTTCATCGTTCTTTGCTATATACATTTATAGGCTGTCAGATTGTATTACTGTATGTATCTCTATTATCATGTAATCGTGCCGCATTGTACCTTGCTGGTTTTGTGGCATATAGTAAACCTCAATAAAAAATAAATTAAATTAAATTAAAAAAAGGTATAATATTTTCAGAAGAGTAAACATTTTAATTGTTTGGATGTGCCTCCACCATGAGATATGTTTATCTTGCCAAGATTATTGAAGCTCAAGTTAGATTTTCCAAAGCAATTGTGCAGTCTATTGAACAAAGGAGTTAGTGTTATGCCCAAGTATTTTATGGATGAGGAGATAAGTTTGTATGGAAAACATTTTGCCAGATCATTAAATTCTGCAGCCATCATATTGATGTTGAGGATTTCTGATCAATTATCAGGATGTTTGAAAGTTCTCCAAACCTCCCAAACTCTTCCATGAACACAGGGAGTAAAGTATAGGGAGATGTTACAGAGAGCAAGACATCTTCTGCATCTAATGTCAATTTGTACTCATTAGGTCCCACCTTCACTCCTCCAATCAGGGAATTTCGTCTCATATGAGCAGCTAGGATTTTCATAATAAGAATAAAAATAATACAAAGATACACTATTAATTTTAGCCCTAACTACTGTAGTATTATATAAACTAAAAATGTGTTGGATCATGTGTAGGCCAAAGCCATAGTGTGTCAGAGTAGCCTGTAAGAAATGATAATTTAGCCTAGCAAAGTCCTTTTTGGCATCTGTAGATACCAGGATGGTATACATATTTGACCACCTGGCATGGTGAATCAGGGGAAGAATTCTGATAGTGTTGTCTGTGGCCTCACTATTTGGGACAAATCCAAATTGGTTCACCTTTAGCAGTACATTACTTATCCATTTAGCTAGAATATTTGTTAAGATTTCTAAATGAGAGTTGAGAATTGAGATGGCTTTATAGTCAGGGTCTACCAGAGACTAGTTTTAGGGTGACTAATATATGGCCTCCATCATTTGTGGAGGCAAACTGCTATCAGAGCCCAAAGACGGGAAAAAGTTTGAGTAAGTACGGGGCTAATATATTTTTAAACTGCTTGTTGGTGAAGCCATCAGGATGAATCTTTTATGTAGGGAGAATTGTCTAATGTGGCTATAACTGTGTGCATCCTGATAGGTTCTTGTAGTTGTTTAGCATTGCCATTTGGTACCTTTGGGAGATCTTTCTCCTGAATGTACTATCAATGTTTGGCCCCAGCATTGGGGTTTTATAACATTGTATATTATTAAGATTTTCATTAAATTGTCAAAAAGCATCAGTGATCATTATCATGGATCTCAGGCCAAGAGGGAGCCACTTTATTAGCTTCAATTAAATAAAGCTTTTTTTAAGTTAAAATGTTTTACATCGTACCTTCTTCTAATGGAGCACTTAAGTTCTTGTCTCTTTTCTGAAAATGGGAGCTAAACTGTTCATCTGATGGATCCTACTTATGGAAGAAATCTCCCTAAGCTGTTGAAGTGAGCCCATATATTCTATGTTATCTGCCTTTTTAAGTAGGGACTTATTGTTAATAAATTCTAAGGGGCCGATTTATCAAGTGTTGGGCAGACATGATCCACTGTCTGCATTTATCATTGCACAAGCATTTAGTGTGAAATACTTGTGCAGTGCCGCCCCTGGCACATTCACGGCCAATCGGCTGCTAGCAGGGGGTGTCAATCATCCCGATCATATCCAAACTGACTGATTGCTATCCGCCACCTCAAAGGTAGCGGATGAGTTAAGGAGCAGCGGTCTTAAGATCGCTGCTTCTTAACTTAAGTTTCCGGCGAACCAGAAGGCTCGCACGGAAACTTCTGCATTTGCAGCATGTTAAATCAGCCCCTTAGTGTATCACAGCTTTATGGGCTTCCCAAATAATCTTGCAAAGTTTTGGCCACATTAGAGCTGAACTGTGTATTGTGAAAAGTCATTCAATAACCCAATGAAGGGGGATGATTAAATATCCATCCAATACCTAGCTAAAGTGACAATAGCATGATCTTACCACAAAACAGCTTAAATAGGGGTATCAATAATTAGTTGGAGAGTGAGTTGGCACAGATAAATGTAATCTAATCACAAGTAACTTTAACATGGATGAGAGTATAAAGTGAAGTTTGTCGGATCGGTGTGCTGGACATGCCAGGCATCAATAAGTGATAGACTGTCGAGGCATTATGACATATTTTGTAGCATCTGTCTTGGCACAAAAGCTCTTCTGAAGGAAACAATCTAAAATGAGCACAATGGCTACATTTAAATTGTCTGCCTGTATTAACCCCTTAACGACCGAGGACGTGCAGGGTACGTCCTCAAAAAAAAGGCAGTTAACGTCTGAGGACGTACCCTGCACGTCCTCGGTGTGGAAAGCAGCTGGAAGCGATCCTGCTCGCTTCCAGCTGCTTTCCGGTTATTGCAGTGATGCCTCGATATCGAGGCATCCTGCAATAACCATTTTTAGCCATCCGGTGCAGAGAGAGCCACTCTGTGGCCCTCTCTGCACCGGACATTAACGGCTACGTTCGTTGGTGGGTGGGAGCCGGTGAGGGAGGCGGGTGGTGGCCATTGATGGCCTTTGTGATGCGGAGGGGGGCGGGATCGGGGGCGGGGACAACCGGACGCACGCGCGTGCACGGAGAGGCCGGGCGGGCGCGTGCACGGGGAGGGAGCGGGTGGGAACCACTACGCTACAGAATTTTTTAGTTAGAAGTGGGGATCAAAGGGGTAGTTATATTTATTTAGTGATCGGTTTGGCTGGTGGGATATTGGACTGTGGGGGGGGGAAGCTACACTACAGAAACAAATAACAAATAATAAAAAAAAAACATTTTTATTTGCAAACTGGGTACTGGCAGACAGCTGCCAGTACCCAAGATGGCCCCAATAAGGCAGAGGGGGAGGGTTAGGGAGCTATTTTGGGGGGATCAGGGAGGTTAGGGGCTAAGGGGGGACCCTACATAGCAGCATATGTAAATATGCTTAAAAAATGTATTTTTTTTTTAATACCTTTTATTTTAGTACTGGCAGACTTTCTGCCAGTACTTAAGATGGCGGGGACAATTGTGGGGTGGGGGAGGGAAGAGAGCTGTTTGGGAGGGATCAGGGGGTGGCATGTGTCAGGTGAGAGTCTGATCTCTACACTAAAGCTAAAATTAACCCTGCAAGCTCCCTACAAACTACCTAATTAACCCCTTCACTGCTGGCCATAATACACATGTGATGCGCAGCAGCATTTAGCGGCCTTCTAATTACCAAAAAGCAACGCCAAAGCCATATATGTCTGCTATTTCTGAACAAAGGGGATCCCAGAGAAGCATTTACAACCATTTGTGCCATAATTGCACAAGCTGTTTGTAAATAATTTTAGTGAGAAACCTAAAGTTTGAAAAAGTGAACAATTTTTTTTTTATTTGATTGCTTTTGGCGGTGAAATGGTGGCATGAAATATACCAAAATGGGCCTAGATCAATACTTGGGGTTGTCTACTACACTACACTAGAGCTAAAATTAACCCTAGAAGCTCCCTACATGCTCCCTAATTAACCCATTCACTGCTGGGCATAATACACGTGTGGTGCGCAGTGGCATTTAGCAGCCTTCTAGTTACCAAAAAGCTAAGCCAAAGCCATATATGTCTGCTATTTATGAACAAAGAGGATCCCAGAGAAGCATTTACAACCATTTATGCCATAATTTCATGAGTTGTTTGTAAATAATTTCAGTGAAAAACCTAAAGTTTGTGAAAAAATTTGTGAAAAAGTGAAAAAAATTTTTTATTTGATCGCATTCTGCGGTGAAATGGTGGCATGAAATATACCAAAATGGGCCTAGATCAATACTTTGGGATGTCTTCTAAAAAAAAATATATACATGTCAATGGATATTTAGAGATTCCTGAAAGATATCAGTGTTCTAATGTAACTAGCGCTAATTTTGAAAAAAAGTGGTTTGGAAATAGCAAAGTGCTACTTGTATTTATTGCCCTATAACTTGCAAAAAAAGCAAAGAAAATGTAAACATTGGGTATTTCTAAACTCAGGACAAAATTTAGAAACTATTTAGCATGGGTGTTTTTTGGTGGTTGTAGATGTGTAACAGATTTTGGGGGTCAAAGTTAGAAAAAGTGTGTTTTTTTCCATTTTTTCCTCATATTTTATAAATTTTTTTATAGTAAATTATAAGATATGATGAAAATAATGGTATATTTTGAAAGTTCATTTAATGGCGAGAAAAACGGTATATAATATGTGTGGGTACAGTAAATGAGTAAGAGGAAAATTTCAGCTAAACACAAACACTGCAAAAGTGTAAAAATAGCCTTGGTCCCAAACGGACAGAAAATGGAAAAGTGCTGTGGTCATTAAAGGGTTAAAGCTTCCTTCTGTAATTCATCTATATTTTGCCTCATGCAGTGAAAGAAGAATTATTGTCCTGTATTTGGTGCATATTAAATAGCAAAATTTTGATGATCAAGAACAATCCTTCCCTATCTTTCTCCATTTGGAGTTCCTTAAATGGGAGTTTAGCAAAGAGGTAATGTCTAAGTTTTCTAGGGACTTGGATATGCAGTAAATTCATAGAAGGGTTCTTGAACTCACTATCACGTTTAGATAAATGCTTGATAATACATATGATGTTGCAAGTTTTTTTCCCAACAAGACATTAGTCTCATAGATTAATTTTATTGAAACTAGGCCATTGCAAGTGGCTTTACATAATTAAAAAGCTGCCTCTTCGCCTATTCAAAGTCTCCTTATTCTTTGTGAGCTACTCAAGGAAATTGTGGCACAATTGTCTTAGGTTTATAGGACAGTATATGGGTTGGCTTAGATTCCAAGTTGCATTTACTTTCTGGACTCAGGCAGTTGTCATTTGTTTTTAGGGTTTGCCTATGTAATGGTTCAGTGCACTGAGCTGTTTGTTATCTGATGCATAGTTAGAAGTTCCCTTCCCACATGTCTACCCCTAAAAAGAAATGCATAGTGTAAAAAAGAGACGTTTGTGCACAGTAAGGAATCCACAATGGCTAGGAGTCATAGAATACATCCATTTGGTGCTCGGGGCCTCCTTAAACCACCATGCAGTTTTTAGAGGCTACATAACATTTTCAAGAGACTAATTTTTTCCTTGAAGTATTTGTGATTTATATTTAATTTTACATTTTTACTTGTGCGGTCTGATATCAATTTTCTTTGTCATACATTCATAGCGTTGGTGTTTTAGCTCGATTATAACACATGTGACCCACCTTCAGTTTTAATTGCTTTGTGTATATGGTGTAATGAAAAACCTTTTGTTAAAAAAAAAAAAAACTACAACACGGGTTAAATATATATGCTTGTTGTGCAATGACCGTGCGTACACAATATGTGAGAATGGACACAGCACTATAAAATGGTGATTTGTATATATTACACTCAAGGTATGCCCCCATGGAAATTAAACATATGTTATGTCTATGAATATAACCTAAAAATTTTGTATTCGTATACTCTTTGATATTACGTAAATAAAAATGTTGTGATTTTAGTTGCACACTTTTTAAGGACACAGGGCAGTCAAACCAAACAGTATCACTGTTAAATTATAACAGATGTGTGATATCAACATTGACAATTAATCACACTGTTCTGCAAAGCACCTGATGCAGTATACAGTACCTTTTGGGTGCAGTTTTATATGTTGTTGTTTTTTTACCTTTTATAGTTTTGTTCAAAAACAGTTAAAATTAAGAAACAGTACCACAAAAAATCTCATTAAAAAGTTTTTTTCTGGTGCTGTAGTAAAAGGCAGTCTTTTTTGTACCATAGCTTACAAATCTAAGCATACGCTGTCGGCATTTATCATTGCACTAGCAGTTCTTGTGAACTGCTGGTGCAATGCCGCCCCCTGCAGATTTGCGGCCAATCAGCAGCTAGTGGATCAATCAACCCGATCGTATTCGATCAGGTTAATTTCTGTCCGCGGCCTCAGGTGCAGGCGGACAAGTTATGGAGCAGCGGTCAGTGGGAGGTCATGTGGGGGTCTATTGGTTACAGGGTTAGGGTTAATTACACTACTGAACCAACACCAAACTGCATAGTGTTGATTGCAGTGGGGAATGGTTCATTATAATTTTATTAAATTGACAGAGATTCTGGCTAGGGTTAAGAAGCTATAAGTCTGCTACTAATACTATATAGCTAATAGAGTTATAGTGTTTTGGTCAGGAGCTCCCTAGCAGCTGTAGTTACTATTATTACTATTATTTAGTGACCCTCATTTTTTTTTATGGTCATGTGACTTTTTTTTATTATGGTCATGTGACTTTTTTAATCATGTTTCTAAAATTGAGCTGCTATGAAAAAGCTACTTTTTTTTTAAAGTGGATCGAGTAGGCTCTAAATTTTGACATTTATAAGAATGAATTCTAAACCAATTGATTCACACTTTTAGGAAAATGTTCTTGATGTGTCATCTTGCCTGGTAATATATTCATGAGTGGCTCCAGATTAGAATTGTTTTGAGGTACAATTATTTCTTTATGTCTGCATTCCTTTCTTTGTTGTTGACCTCCGTTGTCTAGCAGAATGCTGCCCAGCAATGTTCATTCAAGCTCGAAGACTATCAACTTTACATTTCTCCAAGAGATCTCTTTATTTTTCTCTTCTGTCCAGTTGTGACAGGATCAGATATATTTAATTTTTACTGGTCATGCCTATTATGGTGAATGATGAAAGATACAAAACTGCCTTTTTGGACTCAAGTTTTTTTATGTTAGTTACAAATTTAAATTGGCCATCAAAACACGTCTACAATTTGAGCACAGCACATCAATTGTTGAAGTATTAAATGTTATATATTAATTAATAAATGGAAATCTTCTAGAATATAAATAAAATGTTCTCAAATTCTTAACAAAGAGTTTTTCTGGTTGCCAAAGTTTAACTCTGAGAACATTCCTGCTCCAGATGTTCCAGTGCATGCCAGATTCTCGTTGCTCGCCAGCTGCGTTCTAATCAGGAGTGGCACAGGGGCAAAACTTTGACAATATATACTTAACGCCTTGGCAGGAATGAAATCCATAATAAAAGAAAGAAATATGTCTGAAAAGAAAATGTTCTAAAGAAATGTGGGAATTTGTTAACACTAGAACGTCTATTTAATTTATAATGTATAAACACACATATAGGTTCACCATAAAAGAACGTTATTCACCTTATCAGTAAGGTATTTTTAAAGGGTCATTATAGTGTTAAAATTACATGCTTTAATTCGTTAGAACTTGTTAATTTAGCAATAGCGATGCTTAAAGGGGTTAAACACATTCTTAAAGTTCAGCTAAATAAGCGGAAACTGCAGCTGATCCAATCAAAAAACTAAATGTTAATAAACAACAACAAAAAGAGACGCTAATAGAAATCCATTCATATATAAATACAAAGTCCCAAAATGTGAATGGAAATGTAATGTCTACAGTGAGGGAAACAGAGATGAGAGAAAAGCAGATGTCCACAATATTGCAGGTGTCTCTTCTCCTTAATCTAATAATAGGCAAACATCCAGCAACGTTTCTCGGCACACACGCCATTTCATCAGGCATGGGTGGCATGACTAGTGCTGCTGATTGGATCATTGTCAGAATCCACTTGGAACCAGCAGTGCTCTAAAGCGGGACTTTAAGCATGTCTTTAACCTCATTGTGGGGATTAAACACATAACATTATAGTGCTCTACTTTAGAGCCCGTATCTCCCCTTCTAATTTATTTAGAGGGTTATGTGACTCATAAGTTTTAAAAAAGTAGTCACAACCCCCTCTTATTTTCAGGTGATCCCCTGCCTCAATTAAGCACCAGTCCAGCACCTGATGAGGGTGCGGTAAACTTTTGGAGTCCCAATTCTCCCCAATAAAACACAAAGTAGTATTGGAACTCAGTTTGGAAAGAAATGAGGCCCCTCTTCTCTATGTGTGGTATCATACCTCTATTATTAGTTGGCGATTGCCATAAAAATGGAAGTCACCTACCAAATGTATTTACTATATTGGGTGACTCCAAAGCAGCAGGGATCATAAATCCATGTTTCTTTAAGCTAATAAAAAAAATACAAAATTAAGGAATAAAAGTAAATAGGAGAACTGGATAAGTGTAAAAATAGATAATATTTTGTGAAAGTCTAATTCTAGATTTGTTGATTTTTTTTGGTGTAACTGTTTTATGTTTGATGGGTTTTTTTTAATATATTCATTATGCTGAGTGCTTAGGACAGGGATTAGGAGCATACATACATTGTAAAAATGGGTTAAACCCCCCCCCCTCTGGTTAAAGGGACAGTAAAGTCAAAATGAAAGTCAGGATTCAGCTAGAGCATGCAATTTTTAACAACTTTCCAATTTACTTCTTTTATCAAATTTGTTTCTTTCTCTTGGATTCTTTTATTGAAGAGTAAAACAAGGTAGGCTCGTACGAGCTCAGGAGTGTGCACGTGTCTTGGTACTTTATGGCAGCAGTGTTCTGCAACATTATTTGTAGCTTTGTTATACAATGTTGCAAAACACTGCTGGTGTAGAGTACTAAAGACACGTGCACACTCCTGAACTATTCTAAGCCTGCCTAATTCTACTATTCAATAAAAGATACCAAGAGAATGAAGCAAATTTGATAACAGAAGTAAATTGGAAAGTTTTTTTTAAATCACATGCTCTATCCGAATCATGAAAGTTTAATTTTGACATTACTGTCTCTTTAATCAGAATTTTGTGCAATGTAAAAATATCCTATATTATAAAAGGCCAAGTGTTTGTCTGAAGCCGTCATGCGCAGTAGAGACAAACACTTGGCCTTGAGATAGGGAGCGCGAGGTACACAAACAGCTGTGAGGTCTGGGGAGGGCGAGGTAAGCTGATTGAAACAGCCTGTGGCAAGAGATATGGAGCGCGCTCCCCAGACCTCACAGCTGTTTGTGGCCGACGGGAGCGTTGTGATGGGGGCGTGACCGGGCGTCGCGAGGGGCGTGGCCGGGCGGGGTCCCGCAATGGGAAGACAGAGCCAGAGAGGGAGCAGGAGAGGGGGGGAGAAAGGCCAAAGAGGGGGGGAGAGAGAGCCAAAGAGAAGGGGGGGGGGAGAGAGAGCCAAAGAGAAGGGGGGGGGGAGAGAGAGCCAAAGAGAAGGGGGGGGGGAGAGCCAAAGAGAAGGGGGGGGGGAGAGCCAAAGAGAAGGGGGGGGGAGAGCCAAAGAGAAGGGGGGAGAGCCAAAAAGAAGGGGGGAGGGAGAGCCAAAGAGAAGGGGGGAGGGAGAGCCAAAGAGAAGGGGGGGGGGGGAGAGCCAAAGAGAAGGGGGGGGGAGAGCCAAAGAGAAGGGGGGGGGGAGAGCCAAAGAGAAGGGGGGGAGAGCCAAAGAGGGGGGAGAGAGAGCCAAAGAGGAAAAAGAGCCAAAGAGGGGGGAGAGAGCCAAAGGGGGGGGGGAGAGCCAAAGAGAAGGGGGGGAGAGAGCCAAAGAGAAGGGGGGGAGAGCCAAAGAGAAGGGGGGGAGAGCCAAAGAGAAGGGGGGGGGGAGAGCCAAAGAGAAGGGGGGGGAGAGCCAAAGAGGGGGGAGAGAGAGAGCCAAAAAGGAAAAAGAGCCAAAGAGGGGGGAGAGAGAGCCAAAGAGGGGGGAGAGAGAGCCAAAGAGGGGGGGGGGAGCCAAAGGGGGGGGGGAGCCAAAAGAGGGGGGAGAGAGAGAGCCAAAGAGGAAAGAGAGCCAAAGAGGAGAGCAAAAGAGGGGAGAGAGCCAAAGAGGGGGGAGAGAGAGCCAAAGAGGGGGGGGCAGAGCCAAAGAGGGGGGGCAGAGCCAAAGAGGGGGGGAGAGCCAAAGAGGGGGGGAGAGCCAAAGAGGGGGGGAGAGCGCCAAAGAGGGGGGAGAGAACAAAAGAGGGGGGAGAGAACAAAAGAGGGGGGAGAGAGCCAAAGAGGGGAGAGAGAGAGCAAAAGAGGGGGGGGAAAGCCAAAGAGGGGGGGAGCCAAAGGGGAGGGGAGAGCCAAAGAGGGGGGAGAGAGAGAGCCAAAGAGGAAAGAGAGCCAAAGAGGAGAGCGAGCAAAAGAGGGGAGAGAGCCAAAGATGGGGGAGAGAGAGCCAAAGGGGGGGAGAGAGAGAGCCAAAGGGGGGGGGAGCCAAAGGGGGGGAGAGAGAGAGCCAAAGAGGAGAGAGAGCAAAAGAGGGGAGAGAGCCAAAGAGGGGGGGGGAGAGCCAAAGAGGGGGGGGAGAGCCAAAGAGGGGGGAGAGAGAGCAAAAGAAAGGAGGTAGAGAGCCAAAGAGGCGAGAGAGATAGAGCAAAAGAGGGGAGAGAGAGAGAGCAAAAGAGGGGAGACAGAGAACAAAGGAGAGGGGGGAGAGAAAGCAAAAGAGAGGGGGGGGAGAGAAAGCAAAAGAGAGGAAAAGAGAGGGGGGGGAGAGCAAGGGGTGGGACCTCTGTACTGCAAAAAGTGGCCCGTGTACACGGGCTTTAGTACTAGTATCTAATATTTGTATGGTTAAATATTTTAGACCTATTCATTTTCTGCAAAAATTGCAAGATGGTGCAGAGCAACAAAATAATACATTTTATCTTCTCGTTTTCAATTATTAATTGTTATGGAAAGTGAACTGATGCTAAGGGGCCTATTTATCATAGTGTGAGCGGACATGATATGATATAGCGGATCATGTCCACTGAACATCGATAAATTGCCGACAGCATATTTATCATTGCACCAGCAGTTCTTGAAAGCTCGCCGGAAACACGGGGCGAGATATGCCCTGTTATGTGGTATTATAAAATGTGCGGTTGAAATATTTAGGAAGAAATAACTCCTGTGGTGCTATTTACTATGTATGCCATAGAATATAGAATTAAAGGTATTTATATATCTTCTCCATTTGATATGATGAAGTTCCACTAATTGATGGTACTTCTGCAAATAATGCCGGTAGCAAGTGTTTAACATCAGAACAAAGTCAGAAATGAAATAATCTGATGGAAGAGGCCGGGATCGGATCATGGAGGACTGCCTATGATGCCAAGCTCACCCCTCCAGTCCGAAGGAGGAGGCTGCAGGAAGCCTTATAAGGTAGGACATTCCATGCCGTCCTAACGGAGTTAAAGTCCAATGCTGTTAGGATGGCATGAAACGTCCTAATGGCATGAAGTGGTTAAAGTAACTTTCTAAAAATATTTGGTCGACTGAAGAAAACAAGGTATGCTTTGACTGGATACATCAGAGAAAAAAAGTTGAAATTTATGTGTACTTTCAATAAGTAACGAACAACTAAAACAGAACTAGCACAGGGGTATGAAATAACTCAGCACTTAAGTGGTTAAAGGTTTGAAAAATTTCTTAACATGATAGTAAAGTTAAATGATTTAAAGCCCAGTATTTAAAAATACTCTTAAAAACATGGGCACTAGACATGTGCGATTCGATTCGGTCCGAATCGAAAATTCGGATGAATTTGTCGAATTCGGAGATTCGGATCGATTCGAATTTCCGAATTGCGGTAGTGCTGAATCTACCGAATAAATCCGAATTGATTCGAATTTATTCGGTAGATTCGGATGGCCGTGTATTACACTAGTATTGTACAGTATACTAGTGTAATACACAGCACATCCCACTTAACACTGACCGAAATTCCGAATCGATTCGAACCGAATCGAACCGAATTTCCCACAAATCCAAAAGAATCTGAATGAATCCAAAACAAATTCATTAGATTTCTTCCGAATTCGAATCGATCCGAACCAAAATTCGAATCGGTCCGAATCGATCCGAACCGAAACTAATTTTTCTACGCTGCACATATCTAATGGGCACTTTAAGCCATTAAACTTTACAATTTACGCTTCTTTTTTTTTTTAAATACTTACCTTTTTGTCACTGTAAACACACCAAGGATCCTCATCCTGCCCCTCCTTCAGTATTGTGCAGATGGATGACGAATCCGGTTTCCACCAATCGTGTGCCTGATGAGCTGGTCACTAAAGGGGCACTTAACGATTGGAGGAAGCCGGATTCGTCATCTGAAGGAGATGCAGGCGGAGGATCGTTGGTGTGTTTACAGTAACAAAAAGGTCATTATTTTTAAAAAAAGAAGTGTAATTCTAAAGTTTAATGACTTAACGTGCCGATGTTTTTAAGAGTGTTGTTAAAGGACCAGTCATCACAGCAGATTTGCATAATCAACAAATGCAAGATAACAAGACAATGCAATAGCACTTAGTCTGAACTTCACATGAGTGGTAGATTTTTTTCTGACAATTTTAAAAGTTATGTCTTTTTCCACTCCCCCTGTACCATGTGACAGCCATCAGCCATTCACAAATGCATATACACTTATTCTTGCACATGCTCAGTAGGAGCTTGTGACTCAAAAAGGTTAAATATAAAAAGACTGTGCACATTTAGTTAATGGAAGTAAATTAGAAAGTTGTTTAAAATGGCATGCTCTATCTGAATCAAGACAGTTTCATTTTGATTGAGTGTCCCTTTAAATACTGGACTTTAAATCATTCCACTTTACAATCACTTTAAAGTAGTAGTGTCAAAATGTTTTACACATTACATTTCTTTAAAAAGGCTATTAATCAAAACAAACAATATATTCTATAATATATAATATAAACAATAGTCAAATAAATGATGCTCTAGCTACATAAATGATCTTGTTTTTGCTTGCACAGTCAATAGCAGTATCTGCTGGCAATGTGGTGATCTAGCTCTGTTAATGCATAAGGTTTAATTTATTAACCAGTGAAACATGCTTTGGAGCCCTTTTGGGGTCCATCCGGTGGCCACTTCAGAGGTAGTAGAATTAAAATATCCCAAACTCGTTTGTTCTGGGTAATTGACAAGCCCTGACTTTGCAAGATTGATTGTGCATGAGCTGGGGTGGTGCTGCACGAGGATTCTCTTGTGCAGTATTAAATGCTGTACATTCGCTGCCCACTCACCGTGATCATGGGCGGACAGCTTCTCAAGCTGGGAACGTTGTCCATCCATGATTTGATAAATGGAGACTGTGGGGCCGATTTATCAATGTCTGGCGGACATGATCCGCTGTAGCGGATCATGTCCGCCAGACATCCCTGAATGTCGACTGCTTGTGCAATGCTGTCCCCTGCAGATTCACAGCGGGTGTCAATCAACCCGATCATACACGATCGGGCGGGTTAGTGTTCGACGACTCCGATGAGGCATATGAATTAAGAGGCAACGGTCTTAAAGTGAAGGTAAAGTTATTCTAATACAAATAGCTCTTTATTTTCATTTTCTAACTTACAAGGTAGTCGCTAGGTTTATTTTTTAAAAAAAAAATTATTTGACCATATTTACTAACCGTTATTTTACTGTTCCTTACAACCGTAATCCTCTCCCATCCAGCAGTTCCGTGTTTTCAATACATAGACGTATAGAGCGGTCCCACCCGCTCTATACGTCAGAACTACACTCGTGCACATCTATTCTCTGCTTACCGCGCATGCGCACAAAAATGATCGCTCGCAAAAGCAAACAATTGAAACGCCTAATGCGCATATGCAAAACGAGGACGCGCTCGCTTTCAAGGAGGACATATAATACTCGCGCATGCGCACAATCAAGCATCAGCTTGTGACGTCAATTGACGGCCGCCTAAAGGCCAGAAAATCAATTGGCTGTATAAACAACGTGATCGTTGTTTATAAAAAAAAAAAAAAAGACGGGTTGTTTTTTGCCAAGCGAAATCGGAGCAAATTAACCAAGAAAACAAAGGTACTATAGAAAGATAGAAAAAATCATGAATGAACATCCTATTCAATTTTAATACTATATCGATTTTTTCATAGAAGAGTGATTAAGTTTACCTTCACTTTAAGACCGCTGCTTCTTAATTCCTGTTTCCGGCAAGCCTGAAGGCTTGCGCGGAAACAGATGCATTGGGGACCAAATGTAAAAAAAATCTACTTTTGATTGCATTTGTCTTAAAACAATAGACAAACAAAACAGTCCTTTAATGAAAAACAAACAGACAAAATACATGGTAAAAAAAAATAATTAATTGATTCTTTAGTGCTGTTAAAACTGCCGTCTTAAAGGGATATTCCAGCCAAAATTGGAAACCACATGGGTGTATTTCGGTATTGAACAGAAGCAATTTTGTAATAAACATGCATTAGCAAAAATGCTTCTAGTAAAAGCTATAGCTGTTTCAAAAGAATATTTAAGTATGCACCGTGCACCAGCATTTTAAACACAATACTTGTTTGGAGAACCTAAGGTGCTTGTACCATCTGGTAATGACTCAATTTGTTAATTGCTGACATGAAGTCCCACTGATGATGTGAGCAGCTGCATTTTTTTAAATGTGGGTGCAGTGAAAATATCTAGCTCTGTTAACACTAAAACAGTTATAACTCTTAATAGAAGCATTTTTGCCAATACATGTATATTGTAAATATGGTTCTATTCAAAGATGCAATCAATCTATGTGTATTTATATTTTGACTGGAATGTCCCTTTAAGACAGGAATTGCTTTTCTGCAGACGGTAAAGGATTCAAAAAGTTAAATTTTATGCTACTTAGGTGGAAAAGGTTTTTAAAGGTAAAATTTACACTATTCCATAAAAATATATATATATATTTTATTAGTAAATAGTAGTAGAGAAATAGATTTAGGTTAACAAACAAATTCCAGGTGACCCTGTTAACAAATATCTAACAAAACAAAATCATTTTTTTCATGACAAGTGATTTGACCAAAACACATTTTTTGGTTTGTGCACATGCCTAGTATGCATTAATTACTTCAAACTGAAAATTTTTATTGTAACATCAAAGTAAAGAAAAATTCCTCCCTCACCATTTTTTTTTATTTAGCTTTAGTCATAGTCTTCTAACTAAAAAGCATTTGATTTTTAGCCACATTATAGTCTTTTTAACATTGTAAAGATTTAGTTGACAGAAAGGCAATCAGTTTTAGTCGACCAAAACAGGCTCGGTTGGAATTCTTATGGTTTTGTAAATAATGAGGTCACCTGTTAAAGTGACCACACATCTGAAGAATTCTAAACGATAACACATCTTGATTGATTATATTTTTCTGTATACTTTCAGGTATATGAAATGTGGAGCAAGAGTTAGAAAATCGATACTTTTCTCAAGCACTTGTCATTGAATTTGAGAACTGAACCATAAAATAATGTGTAACTGATATGAATTGTTCTCTTAATCTTTAAGTGCGCTTAAATAAACATGTGACTTTTACTATATACCTACAATCATCTAATCATGATATACATATACACATACTATCGAAGTCTAGCACCTCGACACTGTGCTAATAACTGGATAGATTTCAACAATGGCTATTATGTTTACATAGACATCTATCAATTGAATATACATTTCTATTTATATTATATAAGTTACTTAAAAATCTCTAAATAAATATCAGGGTTTTTTTTCTTTTTCTTCTATAAAAAAATTATAAATATAAATACTGTAGGAAATGCTGACTTAAAATTGATTCCAATTCTGCACTTGAAGACTCAGTTTTAACCCATTTTTTTATAATTCATTTAGGCCTAGATTTAGAGTTGGGCGGTAGCCGTGAAAACCAGCGTTAGAGGCTCCTAACGCTGGTTTTAGGCTACCTCCGGTATTTGGAGTCATTAAAAAAAGGGTCTAACGCTCACTTTTCAGCCGCGACTTTTCCATACCGCAGATCCCCTTACGTCAATTGCGTATCCTATCTTTTCAATGGGATCTTTCTAACGCCGGTATTTAGAGTCGTGTCTGAAGTGAGCGTTAGAAATCTAACGACAAAACTCCAGCCGCAGGAAAAAAGTCAGTAGTTCAGAGCTTTCTGGGCTAATGCCGGTTCATAAAGCTCTTAACTACTGTACTCTAAAGTACACTAACACCCATAAACTACCTATGTACCCCTAAACCGAGGCCCCCCCACATCGCCGCCACTCGATTAAATTTTTTTAACCCCTAATCTGCCGACCGCCACCTACGTTATCCTTATGTACCCCTAATCTGCTGCCCCTAACACCGCCGACCCCTATATTATATTTATTAACCCCTAACCTGCCCCCCACAACGTTGCAGCCAGCTACCTACAATAATTAACCCCTAATCTGCCGACCATAAAAAGGGCCGCCACCTACGTTATACTTATGTACCCCTAATCTGCTGCCCCTAACACCGCCGACCCCTATATTATATTTATTAACCCCTAATCTGCCCCCCTCAACGTCGCCTCCACCTGCCTACACTTATTAACCCCTAATCTGCCGAGCGGACCGCATCGCTATTATTATAAAGTTATTAACCCCTAATCCGCCTCACTAACCCTATAATAAATAGTATTAACTCCTAATCTGCCCTCCCTAACATCGCCGACACCTAACTTCAAACATTAACCCCTAATCTGCCGACTGGAGCTCACCGCTATTCTAATAAATTTATTAACCCCTAAAGCTAAGTCTAACCCTAACACTAACACCCCCTAAGCTAAATATAATTTTAATCTAACGAAATTAATTAACTCTTATTAAATAAATTATTCCTATTTAAAGCTAAATACTTACCTGTAAAATAAATCCTAATATAGTTACAATATAAATTATAATTATATTATAGCTATTTTAGGATTAATATTTATTTTACAGGTAACTTTGTATTTATTTTAACCAGGTACAATAGCTATTAAATAGTTAAGAACTATTTAATAGCTAAAATAGTTAAAATAATTACAAATTTACCTGTAAAATAAATCCTAACCTAAGTTACAATTAAACCTAACACTATACTATCATTAAATTAATTAAATTAAATACCTACAATTACCTACAATTAAACCTAACACTACACTATCAATACATTAATTAAATACAATACCTACAAATAACTACAATGAAATAAACTAACTAAAGTACAAAAAATAAAAAAGAACTAAGTTACAAAAAATAAAAAAATATTTACAAACATAAGAAAAATATTACAAAAATGTTAAACTAATTACACCTACTCTAAGCCCCCTAATAAAATAACAAAGCCCCCCAAAATAAAAAAATGCCCTACCCTATTCTAGATTACTAAAGTTCAAAGCTCTTTTACCTTACCAGCCCTGAACAGGGCCCTTTGCGGGGCATGCCCCAAGAAGTTCAGCTCTTTTGCCTGTAAAAAAAAACATACAATACCCCCCCCAACATTACAACCCACCACCCACATACCCCTAATCTAACCCAAACCCCCCTTAAATAAACCTAACACTAAGCCCCTGAAGATCTCCCTACCTTGTCTTCACCTCACCGGGTTCAGCGATCGGTCCAGAAGAGGGTCCGAAGTCTTGATCCAAGCGAAGCAAGAAGAGGTCCATGATCCGGCTGAAGTCTTCATCCAAGCGGGGCAGAAGAGGTCTTCCATCCGATTGAAGTCTTCATCCAAGCGGGATCTTCTATAGTCATCCATCCGGAGCGGAGCGGCAGCATCCTGAAGACCTCCGACGCGGAACATCCATCCTGGCCGACGACTGAACAACGAATGACGGTTCCTTTAAATGACGTCATCCAAGATGGCGTCCCTCGAATTCCGATTGGCTGATAGGATTCTATCAGCCAATCGGAATTAAGGTAGGAATATTCTGATTGGCTGATTCCACCTTAATTCTGATTGGCTGATAGAATCCTATCAGCCAATCGGAATTCGAGGGACGCCATCTTGGATGACGTCATTTAAAGGAACCGTCATTCGTCGTTCAGTCGTCGTCCAGGATGGATGTTCCGCGTCGGAGGTCTTCAGGATGCTGCCGCTCCGCTCCGGATGGATGACTATAGAAGATCCCGCTTGGATGAAGACTTCAATCGGATGGAAGACCTCTTCTGCCCCGCTTGGATGAAGACTTCAGCCGGATCATGGACCTCTTCAGCCCCCCGCTTGGGCTTGGATCAGGACATCGGAGGAGCTCTTCTGGATCGATCGGTGAACCTGGTATGGTGAAGATAAGGTAGGAAGATCTTCAGGGGCTTAGTGTTAGGTTTATTTAAGGGGGGTTTGGGTTAGATTAGGGGTATGTGGGTGGTGGGTTGTAATGTTGGGGGGGGTATTGTATGTTTTTTTTTACAGGCAAAAGAGCTGAACTTCTTGGGGCATGCCCCGCAAAGGGCCCTGTTCAGGGCTGGTAAGGTAAAAGAGCTTTGAACTTTAATAATCTAGAATAGGGTAGGGCATTTTTTTATTTTGGGGGGCTTTGTTATTTTATTAGGGGGCTTAGAGTAGGTGTAATTAGTTTAAAATTGTTGTAATATTTTTCTTATGTTTGTAAATATTTTTTTATTTTTTGTAACTTAGTTCTTTTTTATTTTTTGTACTTTAGTTAGTTTATTTAATTGTAGTTATTTGTAGGTATTTTATGTAATTAATTTATTGATAGTGTAGTGTTAGGTTTAATTGTAACTTAGGTTATGATTTATTTTACAGGTAAATTTGTAATTATTTTAACTATTTTAGCTATTAAATAGTTCTTAACTATTTAATAGCTATTGTACCTGGTTAAAATAAATACAAAGTTACCTGTAAAATAAATATTAATCCTAAAAATAGCTATAATATAATTATAATTTATATTGTAGCTATATTAGGATTTATTTTACAGGTAAGTATTTAGCTTTAAATAGGAATAATTTATTTAATAAGAGTTAATTAATTTCGTTAGATTAAAATTATATTTAATTTAGGGAGTGTTAGTGTTAGGGTTAGACTTAGCTTTAGGGGTTAATAAATTTATTAGAATAGTGGTGGTCCAGTCGGCAGATTAGGGGTTAATGTTTGAAGTTAGGTGTCGGCGATGTTAGGGAGGGCAGACTAGGGGTTAATACTATTTATTATAGGGTTAGTGAGGCGGATTAGGGGTTAATAACTTTATAATAATAGCGGTGCGGTCCGCTCGGCAGATTAGGGGTTAATAAGTGTAGGCAGGTGGAGGCGACGTTGTGGGGGGCAGATTAGGGGTTAATAAATATAATATAGGGGTCGGCGATGTTAGGGCAGCAGATTAGGGGTACATAGGGATAATGTAAGTAGCGGCGGTTTACGGAGCGGCAGATTAGGGGTTAATAATAATATGCAGGGGTCAGCGATAGCGGGGGCGGCAGATTAGGGGTTAATAAGTGTAAGGTTAGGGGTGTTTAGACTCGGGGTACATGTTAGAGTGTTAGGTGCAGACGTAGGAAGTGTTTCCCCATAGCAAACAATGGGGCTGCGTTAGGAGCTGAACGCGGCTTTTTTGCAGGTGTTAGGTTTTTTTTCAGTTCAAACAGCACCATTGTTTTCTATGGGGGAATCGTGCACGAGCATGTTTTTGAGGCTGGCCGATTGCGTAAGCAACTCTGGTATCGAGAGTTGAAGCTGCGTTAAATATGCTCTACGCTCCTTTTTTGGAGCCTAACGCAGCCTTTATGTGGACTCTCAATACCAGAGTTATTTTTATGGTGCGGCCAGAAAAAAGCCGGTGTTAGCTTTTCGGCTCGTTACCGACAAAACTCTAAATCTAGCCGATAGAGCGTACAATTTTAAACAACTTTCTAATTTACTTACATTATCAAATTTTCTTCAATTCTCTTGGTATCCTTTGTTGAATGAGCAGTATTATACTACTAGGAGTTAGATGAAAACATTGGGTTAGCCAATGACAAGAGGCAAATATGTTGAGCAACCATTCAGCAGTTAGCTCTCAGAAGTACATTGCTGCTTCTGAACCTGAAAAGTGATGCTTTTCAACAAAGGATACCAAGAGAACAAAACAAATGAGATAATAGGAGTAAATTGGAAAGTTTTTCAAATTGCATGCATTAGCTGTATTATGAAATACATTTTTGGGTTTCATATCCCTTTCATAGAAAAAAGGGTTATTGCCATATTGGTTCCACAGAGAATTTTTACTTTACTAGATTGTGATACATTTTAATGGAGAAACTTACAGTTTTGTATTCTATAAGCTTGTAAGACCTCACATGTTTCTTCTTCAGAAGATTTTCATTTCAGATGTAGAAGAAAATTTTATTTAAAGGGACACTAAACCCAATTTTTTTCTTTCGTGATTCAGATAGAGCATGCAATTTTAAGCAACTTTCTAATTGACTCCTATTATCAAATTTTCTTCATTCTCTTGGTGTGTTTATTTGAAAAGCAAGAATGTAAGTTTAGATGCCGGCCCATTTTTGGTGAACAACCTGGGTTGTCCTTTCTGACTGGACAGCACCAATAAACAACTGCTGTCCATGGCTCTGAACCAAACATTTGCTGGCTCCTAGGTTTAGATGCCTTCTTTTTTAAATAAAGATGGCAGGAGAACGAAGAAAAATTGATAATAGAAGTAAATTAGAAAGTTGCTTAAAATTGCTTGCTCTATCTGAATCAAAAAGAAAAAAATTGGGTTTAGTATCCCTTTAAAATTGATAACATTTAATCTACATACAGGGAGTGCAGAATTATTAGGCAAATGAGTATTTTGACCACATCATCCTCTTTTTGCATGTTGTCTTACTCCAAGCTGTATAGGCTCGAAAGCCTACTACCAATTAAGCATATTAGGTGATGTGCATCTCTGTAATGAGAAGGGGTGTGGTCTAATGACATCAACACCCTATATCAGGTGTGCATAATTATTAGGCAACTTCCTTTCCTTTGGCAAAATGGGTCAAAAGAAGGACTTGACAGGCTCAGAAAAGTCAAAAATAGTGAGATATCTTGCAGAGGGATGCAGCACTCTTAAAATTGCAAAGCTTCTGAAGCGTGATCATCGAACAATCAAGCGTTTCATTCAAAATAGTCAACAGGGTCGCAAGAAGCGTGTGGAAAAACCAAGGCGCAAAATAACTGCCCATGAACTGAGAAAAGTCAAGCGTGCAGCTGCCAAGATGCCACTTGCCACCAGTTTGGCCATATTTCAGAGCTGCAACATCACTGGAGTGCCCAAAAGCACAAGGTGTGCAATACTCAGAGACATGGCCAAGGTAAGAAAGGCTGAAAGACGACCACCACTGAACAAGACACACAAGCTGAAACGTCAAGACTGGGCCAAGAAATATCTCAAGACTGATTTTTCTAAGGTTTTATGGACTGATGAAATGAGAGTGAGTCTTGATGGGCCAGATGGATGGGCCCGTGGCTGGATTGGTAAAGGGCAGAGAGCTCCAGTCCGACTCAGATGCCAGCAAGGTGCAGGTGGAGTACTGGTTTGGGCTGGTATCATCAAAGATGAGCTTGTGGGGCCTTTTCAGGTTGAGGATGGAGTCAAGCTCAACTCCCAGTCCTACTGCCAGTTTCTGGAAGACACCTTCTTCAAGCAGTGGTACAGGAAGAAGTCTGCATCCTTCAAGAAAAACATGATTTTCATGCAGGACAATGCTCCATCACACGCGTCCAAGTACTCCACAGCGTGGCTGGCAAGAAAGGGTATAAAAGAAGAAAATCTTGTTCACCTGATCTGAACCCCATTGATAACCTGTGGTCCATCATCAAATGTGAGATTTACAAGGAGGGAAAACAGTACACCTCTCTGAACAGTGTCTGGGAGGCTGTGGTTGCTGCTGCACGCAATGTTGATGGTGAACAGATCAAAACACTGACAGAATCCATGGATGGCAGGCTTTTGAGTGTCCTTGCAAAGAAAGGTGGCTATATTGGTCACTGATTTGTTTTTGTTTTGTTTTTGAATGTCAGAAATGTATATTTGTGAATGTTGAGATGTTATATTGGTTTCACTGGTAAAAATAAATAATTGAAATGGGTATATATTTGTTTTTTGTTAAGTTGCCTAATAATTATGCACAGTAATAGTCACCTGCACACACAGATATCCCCCTAAAATAGCTATAACTAAAAACAAACTAAAAACTACTTCCAAAACTATTCAGCTTTGATATTAATGAGTTTGTTGGGTTCATTGAGAACATGGTTGTTGTTCAATAATAAAATTAATCCTCAAAAATACAACTTGCCTAATAATTCTGCACTCCCTGTATATAAAAATGAAAAACTATATAGTGTTATACATGACGGAACAAAATCAAGGAATTTGGTCATTGGATAAGAAAGATACAAAATAGTTTAATGCGACCGAGACCTCCTAAAGGACCATAGAGTGTACTATCCCCCTGAAACTAAAGCTGTTCTGTTTTACTCAAATTCTCAAGTTTTAGTTTAGCTCAATATTAGATTATAAAAGTTATTTCTGTATTAAAGGGATATCCTAGTGAACTTTTCAAACAAATAAAGGAACTTTTAGCATGAAGTATTTTTATACTTCATGACTGAAAGTCCTATTTATTTGTTCCAATGGTAAATCCTAGCGTTTCACAAACGTTAGGATTTACTACCATCCTTTTCTTACTTTATTATTATTTTATTTTTTTTGCAGATGATAAAATATTTCTATATTATGAAATTATTTTATTATTTTCTCTTCTTTTCACTTGTTTCTTTATTTCCTCAATTAGTTTTTGTTTCCCTGTATGTTAATTTCTTTTACTGCTGTCTTTATTTTTCCCATTTAAATTTCCCAGTATCGACCTACTATACCCCGAAGAAGGGGTCTAGATATGGGAACATTAATTTCTGTAAATGTCCAAAATGTTCATTTTTATCAGCAGATCTCATTCATATGATCTGGGAATGTCCCAGAATCAAATGCTTTTGGCTTAAGATTGAATACTGGATCAATCAAATATTAAAAATTTCCCCTTTAAAATTAAAAATGGCTGATGTAATTTTTCTATGGGACGCGACTAAAAATCTGCGGATGTATAATAAAATAGTGAATATGATTATCTTAGCGGCAAGGTACTTGATTTTTAAGAAATGGAAAGGAAGTAGGAACCCTAGTATAAATGAGCTTAAAAACTGTCTAAAAAAACAATGTATACTAGAGCAAAAAGATACCAATATGGAAAAGGAAACGGATATCGAAGGTTTCTTTAAAAAATGGTCAGTACTTATTAAAACGCTGTCACCAAATGAGATAGAATATATGATTTACCCTTTCAGAAATTCAGAGCTAGTTTTGCTGGGGGTTTGGTAATCCGCTCTGCTCAAGCCTCAAACTGGTGGGTTAAGATTCCTTCCTTCTCCCCCCTTTTTTTTTTTTTCTCTTTTTTTTGTTGTTTGTATGTGTTTTGTTTTTTAATTTTTATTTTTTCTTGTTTGTTTGTTGTTTTTTTTGTTTGTTACTGTACGGTTATTTTTTCTTAAAATTTTTCAGATTACTGTATAGTAAAAGGTCTAATTTGTTGCAATGTTGAGAGAATGGAATAAGAAAGGAAAGAAAAGACTCCAGCAGAGAATATAATTTATTTTAGAATCTATGTTTTGGTATAATTCTGTGAAATACTGACAACTTTTTTATTTTTCTTGTATTGTCTACATTAATTGTAATATGTAACATCAGGCCCTGCGTGGCGCAAAATTTGTAATTTGATTTCTTTTTTTCTCAATATAATGCTGGATTTAAATAAAAGTTTAAAAAATAAAAATAAACCCCCCTCCCCCTTTTTTTTTTTTTTTTTTTTTTTTTTTTCTTCTCTCCTCCTCTCTCACCCTCTCCCTCTCCCCCACATGGCGCCCGCCGAGAGGGACCCGAGGGTTCATCCAACTAAATTCATTACTGTTAATGTAAAAGGACTTAACAGTCCTGGTAAGCGCTCTATAGTCTCACGTGAACTCCACAGAATGCGGGGAGACCTGTTTTTCTTACAGGAAACCCACTTTACCAAGCATAAAGAACCGAGATGGCTTAACCACAGATACCCGGTTGCCATCTTTGCTTCAGGCCCACACAAACACAATGGAGTAGGAATACTCATACATCATAATGTTCCCTTTCAGGTACAAACAGTAGAACGAGACAAAGAGGGTAGGTACCTTATCGTGATAGGTCTCTTGTACGGTAGGCCAGTTACCCTAGTAAATGTTTATGCACCGAATACTGCACAACACGTTTTTTTCAGAACACTTTCCTCGAGACTCTTAGAGCTCTCTAAGGGGGTGGTGATTATGGGAGGCGACTTCAATGCACCACTAATCCCTAAGTTGGACACATCAAATGGGGTGTCTAGCGTCCCGCACCATATCCTAAAACATATAAATAACACGATGAAGACACATCTACTACACGATGTGTGGCGTACATTGCACCCGACGGAATCTGACTTTACTTACTACTCTAGCCCACATCTGAAATACTCGCGAATTGACTACTTTTTTACTGACTCCCAGGGCATCGCATATACCACAAATAGCGACATCACCCCTATCACATGGTCAGACCATGCCCCGGTATCGTGCTTAATGCACTGGCCAAACACTCCAGCAACGCCATTCTTATGGCGCCTAGACGACTCCTTACTGGACTGCCCGCTTATCAAGGAGGACATATCTACCAAAATGACTGAGTTTTTTGCTTTAAATGTGACTGAGGATCTCCCACTGACAACAATTTGGGAAGCGCACAAAAGTGTTATGAGAGGGCTCCTGATAGACCATAAAAGTAGGAGGATAAAACAGGCTAGGGAAAAATATAATAATACACTCTTGCAGATAGGAAGACTGGAGGAACGTCATAAAAAGGCCCCGACAGATGCCGCTTTGTTGGCTGAACTATCACAATATAGGACAGACTTTAAACAATTATTACAAGAAGAAAATCAGAGGAAAGCACTGCTGCTTAAACAAACATACTACGAAGGGGGAGACAAGGCGGGTAAATTACTGGCCAGGGCCCTCAAACGTTCTCAACTTAAAACATACGTTCATACAATTAAAGACAAAACTGGTAAAGCACACAAAGACAGCCCAAACATTGCGGAGACATTCCGTAATTACTATAGCCAATTATATAACCTGAGAGCCACTGCGACAGCCAATACACCTAACACACAACAGGAACCGCTAGCGATAGCAAAGTATCTGGAGGACATACATATGAACACTATGCCGAACGAAATTGCTTGCTCCCTTGACACTCCCCTTACGCAAGAAGAAATACAGGCCGCTTTGTTAGACCTACCATCTGGTAAGAGCCCAGGCCCTGATGGCTTTGGAGCCCGATATTATAAAGCTTTTTTACCAATCTTACTCCCATATATACAAAATTTATTTAACAGCACATCTGACCTAGAGACACTACCTTCATCAATGTTGACTGCATATATAACTGTGTTGCCAAAACCGGGCAAACCCACAGACGTCCCTCAAAGCTACAGACCTATCTCATTACTCAACACAGACGTCAAACTTTTAGCTAAAACCCTGGCAAACAGAGTAAACACTATCCTACCCACTTTGATTTCACAAGATCAGGTGGGGTTTGTCCCGGGAAGGGAGGCGAGGGACAATACCCTAAAAGTTCTACAACTAATTGAATATTCTAAAAATAGTGCCCAACCTATAGCCTTACTGTCAACCGATGCCGAAAAGGCGTTTGATAGGGTGAATTGGCAATTCCTCAGAAGTGTAATGGAAAAGTTGGGATTCGGGAAGAAATTCCTGAGTATGACATTTGCATTGTACTCAACACCTAATGCCAGAGTTAAGGTGAATAATATCCTTTCCTCCACCTTTAAGATCACCAATGGCACCAGGCAGGGGTGTCCATTGTCCCCCCTACTGTTTGCCATCTCGGTAGAAGCGCTTGCGTGCAGCATCAGAGCCAACAAGTTAGTGCAGGGGGTCCACGTAAATAATAAGGAATACAAGATTGCTATGTATGCTGATGATCTCTTGTTTACTATCTCCGAAGTTGAATCCTCGATTCCGGCACTGTTGGACGAGTTCCATAAATATGGGGCTGTTTCGAATTTCCTCCTTAATAACACCAAGTCGGAATTACTAAGCATTAACCTGTCCCCTACCACCCTGACTTGGCTCAAGACCTATAGCCCTTTTGTCCTGAACACTGTCTCGCTGAAGTACCTCGGAGTTGAGCTCTCTGCAGAGACCTCGGTTATGTACGAGACCAATTATGCAGCTCTTAGGAAAAATATCTCGAATGATCTCTCGGTGTGGAAACACAAAATGATCTCTTGGCTGGGGAGGATAGGCGTCATTAAGATGAATGTCCTCCCCAGGGTGCTGTATATCCTCCAGACTATTCCAATCCCTCTTCCACGCTCCTTTCTCCCCTCACTGCAAAATCTGATAGAAGACTATATATGGAAGGATGTTAAGCCCAGAATAAATAGAAGAACTATGTATCTCCCTAGGGATGAGGGTGGACTAGGGCTCCCTAATGTATCTTTTTACAGAAGGGCTGTTCTTCTCCAGAGATTGGTTGAGTGGTGCCACAACGACCCTCAAAAAGATTGGATTGCGTTGGAAGCTGGTGTCCTCCAGCTGGGGGGTCTTGCCTCCCTTCCCTGGTTAGATAAAAAATTCAGGCCCGCAGAGGTGGAAAGATACCCCTTGACCAAAGTGGTCTTGGAGGAATGGGACAGGTCTGTACGCACAGAAACACACATATCCACAGTTTTCTCCCCACTGACACCGGTTTATGGAAACCCTGACATACCATTACAGACTCAGGTGACAACTGCTCAGTTACAATTTGCCAATAATCACGTGGGAGAATTTGTGGCGAATGGATGCATGAAACCGAGGGAATTGCTCAGGTCGGGCGAACCCGCCATTGAGATCCCCTGGTTTGTGTATCTGCAGATAGGCCATTACATCACAACGCATAAACATAAGCGACTGTTCCTAAGAGACCTTACACTCTTTGAGGGACTATGCACACAGAAAACAGTGCCCAGGCATTTAATTTCAAAAATCTACGGGATCTTATGTAAAGGAACTGACAGCTTACCGGTGTACACTAGACAGTGGCACCGGGAGTTGGGGGTTGAACTGGAGCCGCAGGAGTGGCAAAGGATTTTCCGAGCCACCAGAACGGTGTCTGTGTCCGCGCGTATACAGGAATCACAATATAAGGTTCTGAGTAGATGGTACCTCACGCCATCTCGTCTCAAAAAAATCTACCCTAACTCCTCAGACAAGTGCTGGAGGGGGTGTGGCGAGGTGGGTTCCTTGACACATATCTGGTGGGATTGTCCTATGCTGGAAGTGTTCTGGAGGGAGGTCTGGGAGCACATCCATTTGACATTGAACCTAGAAATACCAAAAACCATGGAGACATTATTGTTTCACTTTCCCACAAAAATTTCGGATATGACCAAGAGAACACTGCTGTTGCTGATGTTGACAAGCGCTAAAAAACTTGATACCTGCCAAGTGGAAAACGACCCAAATCCCCCTGACTTCGGAGTGGAAACAGGGGGTGACCAACCTCTTACGCTTGGAAAGATATCACTATGCCCGTATAGGCAAACTGGACACCCATGAACTGTTGCTCCAACTTTGGAGCGAAGGTGAAATCCGAATGGCTTGAGCCATGATGGAACAGGACCCCACTCGCTGGCGCCTTGTCCCCTTCCCCTCCCCCCTTGCCCTCTTCCTCCTCCCCCTATTGATGGAACCCTACCCCTCTCCCTCTCCCCCTTCCCCCCCCCTTTTTTTTTTTTTTTTTTTTTTTTTTTTTTTTTTTCTCTCTCTCCCCTCTCCCTCTTTCTTCTTCTTCTCCTCTCTTTTTTCTTCTTATTGATTGTATCAGCCGCCTGTGTTAGGCCTTGTTTACCTGACATTTCTGTGCGGTTCTATACAGTTATCTTTTTTTTTCTTTTTTAAAGTTGTACCTGCTCTACGGAGCACCATATTGTTAATGTTATTTCAAAAGTTTGGATTGTTTTAATAGTCCACATGCTACAAGAAAATCTAAGAAAATGTGGAAAACAGGAGCTTTGGACCTCGGACAATTTCTCGAACAATGCTTATTTGAATTAGATCACTTTGGATGTCTATAGTCTGTCGAGAACTATAAATTCTGTTTTTGAGATTGTATATTGTAACCTGATGAGACATTGTTGAGATGTTTGTATGTTTATATCTTTATTTTTCAATAAAGCTCCTTTTAAAAATTAAAAAAAAAAAAAAAAAAAAAAAAAAAAAAAATAAAAATAAAAAAAAATTTCCCAGTATCAGGTGCAGTTACTCTGATACAATTCACCTCTTTACTGCCGCCAAATTTTGTCTTTCATGATTCAGATAGAGCATGACATTTTAATCATCTTTCTAATTTACTCCTATTATCAATTTTTCTTCGTTCTCTTGCTATCTTTATTTTAAAAGCAGGAATGTGAATCTTAGCAGCTAGCCCATTTTAGGTTCAGCACCACGAATAGCGCTTGCTTATTGGAGGCTTACATTTACCCACCAATAAGCAAGCATAACCCAGGTTCTCAACCAAAAATAGGCCGACTCCTATGCATCACATTCCTGCTTTTTAAATAAAGATAGAAAGAGAACAAAGACAAATTGATAATAGGAGTAAATTAGAAAGTTGCTTAAAATTGCATGCTCTATCTGAATCATGAAAGAAAAAAAAAATTGGGTTTAGTGTCCCTTTAACTAACAGTGTGCCATTTTAAATTTACCTCAGCACAGGTCACCATAGACGTGATGATCAAAAATTAGGAGAAAAAGCACACAAATCTTTGGGGTCTTTGTTTTTTTTTAGCATTATATTACAATATATTTGTCTCCCATTTGTATCCAGAACTTTACATAACTATAAAAACAACTCTCAAGCTAAAATATACCTTTCTACTGCTCTTTGAGGGACCAAACCGTACTGACAAGACCCCTTAGATAATCTCGCGAGACCAGAGAGCTTTAGAGCATTGGTCTCTTTCAGAGAGTAACATTTTCTTCAACCCAATGTTTTTCATTATAGCTTGTTTTCGTAATCTATTTTACACATGAAACCAATTTTTTTTTTTATGAATTAGCTACAGGATAAAATTTTCAAAAAGTTTCCAATTTACATCTGCTATCAAATTCACTTCATTTTCATGGTATACTGTGTTTAAGAGAATACATAGGTATGTCACGTGCACGTCTGCAGAACTATATGAAGCAGTTTTGTAAGGATGCTTTTGAACATTAGATGGCAGTAGTGTCTCCACAACGTATAGCATTGTTGAAGGGACACTGAACACAAATTTTTTCTTTTGTGATTCAGATAGAGCATGCAATTTTAAGCATCTTTCTAATGTACTCCTATTATCACATTTTCTTCATTCTCTTGGTATCTTTATTTGAAAAGCAAGAAGGAAAATTGAGATGCCGGCCCATTTTTGGTGAACAACCTGGGTTGTTCTTGCTGATTGGTGGATAAATTCACCCACCAACATACAAGTGATGTCCAAAGTTATGAACCAAAAATCGGCTGGCTCCTTAGCTTAGATGCCTTCTTTTTCAAAGAGAACAAGAGAACAAAGAAAAATTGATAATAGGAGTAAATTAGAAAGTTGCTTAAAATTGCATGCTCTATCTGAATCACAAAATATTTTTTTTTGGGTTCAGTGTCCCTTTAAAAGCTTTCTTGCAAAATTGCTGCCATACAGTGATCCAGACATGTGCATGCTCCTGAACCTACCTACCTTCTTTTCAACATAGGAGACTAAGAGAACAAAGTAAAGTAGAAAATAGAAATAAATTGGAGTTGTTGTTTTTTTTCAATAGTACACATTTTCTAAATCATGAAAGGCATTTTTGTTTCATTTCCCTTTTAACTTCATCTAAGTTTTCACCAGATGTTTATTTGGTAACTTAGTTACTTCAAGGGTCATGAAAATAAAAATTAAAATGTCATGGTTTAGATAGAGCATGCAATTTTAAGAGACTTTTAAATTTAATTCTATCGTCAAATTCACTTTTTTCTCCTTTGTTGAATAGCATCCCTAGGTATGCTCAGTCGCAGCAATGCATTCCTTAGCGATAGCTGGTGATTGGTGGCTGCACATACACATTTATTGTAATTGACTCACCACATATGTTTAGCTTGGTCCCCTTTGTAGAGGTTTAACACATAGTAGTCAAATTCCAATGTAGTCATTAGTGTTTTTGAGCTTTTGTTTTTTTGTCTCCCGATATGCCTTTTACAATCCCGGCCAGCGATCTGAGCATGCTTGGATCTAAAACAAGATGGCTCTGCCCATGCCAACAACTTAGATGGGGCTTTTTGATGACAATTGATACAAGTGACACTGAATATGTCATCACCATAAATAAGATGAAAAAACACTCCTATGTAATAAATCAATACACATCTAAAAATGGAGGAGCTTCAGATCTGTTTTGTTAGTGTGCAACAATGTTGTATGTTGTTCATAAAGTCAATGTTTGTGATTGGCTGTTGAGTCTATAGAGATGTGATGTAATGTTAAAAGAGCACAAATCTTCCATTTAAGTTTGGATGTTTGTTGCACATTTCTATATTTATTTATTTTAATTGATTCAGTTTTCGGTAATCAACAGCCCATTCCAGTCATTAATAGTGCCATTGTGGGTAACTGGTAATCAAATATTGTGGGAGCTACTAAGGTCACCATCAACAATTTAATACAAATGTATGGTCTAGTTTCTATTGCTGTTGTTGTAAATTGTGGTAAGAACAAGTGTCTAAATTAAAGTCATGGGGGATGTTACCACTAGTGTACAACCGCAATGGAAATATAAAATAAAAAGAATGAAAAGTACCTGATACTCAACACCCAATAGCAATACTCAAAAAATCTGTGATCTCTTAAAACACGGATATAAAAAACAATATTCAAAAAACAAAAAATGGAAAACAATAATGAAGCATGAGTGTAAGGAATGGCTATTTATGAATATTAATAAAGTTGCAATATACAATATAAAAAATATTTATTAACACATAACAAACCACCACAATGTACAAAATGACACAAAATCAAAACAGCACATATTAGTTAAATGCAAATCGATGTGATACAAGCTGAGTATCAAAAGAAAGTTCAAATAGTATCACCTTGGATACAAAACTCTAGCGGATCTCAACTTGGTATAATAAGTTTATGTAGGTGAAATCCAAGATATAAATTCCCGGGCTTACAACTACAATGTAAACTAGGCCTCTGGCTTTTATGATATATCAGTAAAATTGGCAAATTAGTTAGTAAATGCAGCCACCAATTACCAAACGCTACCCAGGGTGCTGAACCAAAAATGGTCCAGCTCCTTAGTTTACATTTCTGCTTTTTCAAATAAAGTTACCAAGAGAACAAATAAAAATTTATCATAGGAGTATATTAGAAAGTTACTAAAATGGTATTCAACATCTGAAGCATGAAAGAAAAAAATTGGTTTTCATATCCCTTTAATCACACATCAAGAAGCTTTTTTTCAATATTCTAAATATGGTAAAGATTATTTTAAAGGGACAGGAGAGTCAAAATTAAACATACAGGATTCAGAGTACAAACAACTTTAAAAATGTACCATGTTTTGTTATCTTTTATTGAAGAATATACCTAGATAGTCTCAGCAGTGTGCACTATATGACAGCAATGTCATACACTGTTGAGCACTGTAGGGCAGCAGACTTTGCAACAATGTATCACATTATTTCAATTCAAATATCAGGCTTGATCACAATCCTTTACGGGGATTTTTGCAGATAAATAGTTTGGTAAGCTTTTCTTAAGAATTGTGATTGACTCCATTGTTGCAGATATTGTCTCCATATAATGCTTGAGACATGTTTACATTCCTCAGCCTACCAAGAAATGTTCTTCAGCAAAGGATATTAAGACAACAAAGTAAATGTGATAATATAAGATAATTTGAACGTTGTGTAAAACTGCATCCTGTATCTGTATTGTGGATGTTTAATTTTGACTCGTATTCCTTTAAATAAAGCTTAAAATACTTTTCTCTTTTACATTTACTAAAAGAAAATACTGTTAAATATTTCCTGAAAATTTGGGACAGTCTGCCTTACTCCTAGAGGTATTAAAATTAGGAGATGGCACAAAGTATTTCCAAGGTCCCGGGGGACAGAACGATTGGGACAGTCTCCCTCATTCCCAGAGGTGTTAATATTGTGAGAGGAACTTAAAGAGTGCCTAGCAAAATCTCATTATTTATTAATTTTTTCAAATTCGAGATCATCTGACAGAGATGCTAACAAGATACTTAAAGGAACATTACATACCGTTACATACCATAATCAACAAATACATAATAAAAAAGATGAGGCAACAACACTTGTTTTGAATTTTAATTGAATCAATACAATTTGTTGCACTTTGATTTACTTTTTGAGACATGGAGGATTTTAATCTCAGACTTATATCTCCACCTTCAATTTAATGAATTTTCAATTTTAAATGATACTATATGTATTTTTTCTTACAAATTTCAACATTTCCTTTCACTTCCCTGTCCTTTCTTTCATGTGACAGCCATCAGCCAATTACTGACTCAGTATATACTGTGAACCCTTGCACATGCTCAGTAGGATCTATTGACTCAGAGAGTGTGCATAATTTGATAATGAAAGTAAACTGGAATGTTTTTGTTTTTTTAATTACACACTGTATTTCAATAATGAAAGTTTATTTTTTACTTTAGTGTCCCGTTAATTTTGATTTGTCCTCTGTGGATTCCTTTGATCCAGACAATTATGATACTCCTAGTTCCTGTTCATTTCAGAAGAATTTTAATATCCCTAAGAGTGGTTCCCTGCAGAACATGTTTCAAATTCTATTCAAAATATTTTAAAGGTGACAGCACTACTTCAATGAAAACTGTTACTAAATATTCCCTAATCTAAAAAAAAAACACCCCCCAAAAAAAACAAAAAAAACCTAAGTCTAACCCCCAAATAGGTACTCACCATTCCTGAAGTCTGGCGGAGAAGGTCTTCTTCCAGGTAGTGAAGGTCTTCTTCCAGGCGACAACATCTTCATCCAGCGCGGGGACCTCTTCTTTCTTCATCCAGGGTGCGGACGTGACCGTGGAACAGGACTGGCGACCGCGGAGCCATTCAGCTTGGAGGATCCTCATCATGCGATCGTCGCCGCACACTAAGGATTGAATGCAAGGTACCCCTTTTATATTGGTGTACTGTTCCTATTGGCTACAAAATTTAAATCAGCCAATAGGATGAGAGCTGCTTAAATCCTATTGGCTATTTTTTGGGGAGGTTTTTTTTTAGATTAGGGATTTTTTTATTTTAATGGGCACAAAAGAGCAGAATGCCCTTTAAAGGGCAATGCCCAAACAAATGCCCCTTATGGGACAATTGGTAGCTTAGGGTTTTTTTTAGACTTAGGTTTTTATTTTGGGGGGTTGGTTGGGTGGGTGGGTTTACTTTTATGGGGGACTTCATAATTTTTGTAGGTAAAAGAGCTGTTTAACTTATGGAAATGTCCTACAAAAGGCTATTGGTAGTTTATTGATAGATTAGGGTTTTTTTTATTTTGCGGGGCTTTTTGTTTTTATAGGGCTATTAGTTTAGGTTTATTTTTTATTATTTTGGATGATCTTAGTAATGTTAGTGTTTTTTTATTTTGCGTAATTTTAGTGTTTGTTATTTTTTGGTAATGTTAGGTTTTTTATATTTTTCGTAATTTTAGTATATTTTTTTTGTAGTGTTAGGATTTTTTAACTTAACGTTTTTTATTTTTCGTTTATTTTTCTTTTTTAATATAGTAATGTTAGGTTAATTTATAGTTTAATCTTAGTTTTTTTTATTTCACAGGTAACTTTTTATTTATTTAAAGATAGTTATATTGTAATTTTATTTTAAAATTTGGGGGGTTTTAGGTTTAGGGGTTAATAATTTAATTTAGTGTTTTGCGATGTGGGGGGCCGGCAGTTTAGGGTTTAAAAGGTTTAGGTTAGTAGTTGCGATGTGGGGGGCAGTTGGTTTAGGGGTTAATACATTTATTTTATTAGTAGCGATTTGGGGCCGGCAGTTTAGGGGTTAATAGGTTTATTTAGTGTTGGTGATGTGGGAGCTGGCGGGTTTAGGTGTTAATAAGTTTATTTAGTGTTGGCGATGTGGGTGGGAGGCGGATTAGGGGTTAATAGGTTTAATATAGTATTTGTGATGCGAGGGATTGGCGGTTTAGGGGTTAATAGGTAGTTTATGGGTGTTAGTGTACTTTTAGTTATGAGTTTTGTAAAACATGTTTGCTTCGCAAAATCCATAACTACTGGTCTCAGATAGCGGAATGGATCGCGGCGGTATAGACTATAACGCTAGCATTATAGCCGGACCGCACAACCTGTAATAAAGGCGCAATGAAAATCCTGCACTCAAAAGTCATTTTTAAGTGCAGAATGGAGAGTTGCGTAAAGTCTAAAATGCTAGCGGTATAGCTGTACTGCCGCGACTTGTAATACGGGAGAACTGCATATTCCGGGCGCAATGGCCAATTTTTCAGCAGTATAGCCGTACCGCACCGTATTGCAGAACTTGTAATTAATTTAGGTGCATAGTTGAAAAAGCAGGAATGTAAGCATAGGAGTCGACCCATTTTTGGTTCAGGACCTGGGTAGCACTTGCTGATTGGTTATTACATTTAGCCACCAATCAGCAGGCGCTACCCAGGGGCTGATCCAAAAATGGGCTGGCTCTTATACTTACATTTCTGCTTTTTCAAATAAAGATAGCAAGAGAACAAAGAAAAATGTATAATAGGAGTAAACTGCAAAGTTGTTTAAAATTGCATGCTCTATCTGAATCATCAAAGAAGAAATGGGCTTACTATCCCTTTAAAAATGCTATGCTATCTAAATAATGAAAGAACAAATTTGGATTTTGTGTCTCTTTAAGCAAATAACACTATTTCAGTAGTTCCATATATTGTCCAGTTCATAAAAATACACTTGTACAAAAACAATCCTCTATCTTGGATCTGTCTTTTTAATTGTTCATTACAAATCATGTGGAAAGATATATATATTATTTGAAAAAATCATCAGCACCACTGTTTGTGGAAGATATTATTTTACCATAAGTATACAGTGACATGAACAGTTATTGATATATATATATATATATATATATATATATATATATATATATATATATATATAGCTGCATCTCCAGGAGAGCACCTTATTACAAGCCACTTCCACACATTGGATATCACAGGTGTACTGCCCTTAGTCCAAAGTTCCACAACTGGATTTCTAGGGTGATCCAGTTCTGTTCTTGTAAAGGTGAATATATTTTTGTTTTGTCAACTCTAATATCGCATATCGTGCGCAGCTTCAATAGAGGTGACACCTTGGTAAAGATATTAGGGCGGCATTTTCAATACAACAAACTGCTCACATATGTTTCAAATTATTGAGAAAACTTTATGAGGAAGTGTGAACCAAATTAAAGGGACACTGAAACCAATTGCCAGAAAGACACTGTTGAAATAGGGCCTCACCACAGCCTTTACCCTGGGGCTAATTATGCACCTGATTGGCCCAAAGTAATCTTATTAACCTTAAGTGACTTAGGTTCTTTGACAACTTACTACCTATTTCAAGATCCCTGTATTAAATAATAAAATGTTCATATAAGTACTCTTTTCTCCCTATACAAAGAATAACTTTTGTTAAGAAAATGTTCTTTCCAAAATACTTTTTTTGACAGGTATTGTCAATACTGGGTCTGTTTTCCTGGCTGCTTTGCGCCTTCTATAAACAGGCCTCAGTTTCAATTGGAAAGATCACTCCAGGACCTAATAACACTTATCTTATTCAAGGGTCTGATAAAAACCATCCTCATGCTATGGATGTGGACACTTAAAGAAGCAGTGGTCGCAAGACCAGCACTTTTTAACTTTCGTTTGAAGGCTTTTATGTTAAGTCTGCACCGAAATGGCCCCAAAGCTTATTACACTCGCAGCTTCATAAATATGGGCCAATTAATAGCAATTTATTTATCTCCCATTTGTCTATTTATTCCATGGTTATTCACTAAATTGCCGAAACCCAGAATAGCCTAATTACATGGGACATGAGAGATGTTCATCATATCATATATTTAAATAATATTTTTCTCAGGAAATATATGGAATATAAGGAATATATTTGTCTTTATCATCTACGCATTACCATTTAGATGTTTTAAAATTGTAGTTTGTTATTAATACATTTTTAAAATTTTGTTTTCTCTGTGTTTTCAAAGAAATATGATTTCAAGAAATCTGAACTTTTATATGGATAAAATCATAGGAAGAAAACAAAATACATTGAAAGATCTTTCCATCTCTCCAAATCTGGCTTGTGTCGTGTTTAATATCACCCTTAATTTAAAGCATTTTTTCCAGCCTCTTTCTTTATTGTGTTTCCCAACTATTTAATAAATATCCTGTTTACTAGTCAAAGGTCAGTCATACTCATATTTATTTTGGTTTCCCATGATAAAGCAATGAAATATGAATATTGCTGACCTTTGAGTAAACAGGATATTTATTGAATTGTTGGGAAGCACATAGCACAATAAAGAAAGGGACTGGAATTTTTTTCCTAGTGGCTGAGATAGAAACTTTTGACAAAGTTGTTGATTTTGCTGATTAGAGGTGACAGACGATCTAGTTGGAGAGATAGTTTTGTTTTAGTATCTACATATGGCAATGGCAATGTAGTAAAAAAAAATAACTATTAATCCTTGCTGTATTTTTTTTATCATATGGATATTTCTGCTCTCCAATATCTTAGTTATCTAGATGAAAGCAGGTCCATCGTCAGTGGCGACTCTAGGAACAATATATAGGGGGGGCACATAAGATACCACAGTCAAAACTGGGGGGGCACTAATAATTTTCACCACTAAATCATTATAAAATTTATATATATAAAATTTATATATATAAATTAGATTCTAAAAAAAAAAAAAGAGTAATGTGGTATGTAATGATACCTTTTTATTCTACTAACCTAATACTTAAAGGGCCCCTAAACCCAAAATCTTTCTTTCATGATTCAGATAGAGAATACAAATTTAAAAAACATTACAATTTACTTCTATTATTTATTTTGCTTCATTTTTTAGATATCCTTAGTTGAAGAAAAAGCAATGCACATGGGTGAGCCAATCACACGAGGCTTCTATGTGCAGCAACCAATCAGCAGCTACTGAGCATATCTAGATATCATTTTCAGCAAAGAATATCAAGAGAATAAAACAAATGAGATAATAGAAGTAAATTAGAAAGATGTTTAAAATTGCATTCTCTTTCTAAATCATGAAAGAAAAAATGTGGGTTTCATGTCCCTTTTAAAAGACAAGCTTTCAAGAGTTTTCCTTTTTTCCTCAGGTATTGCTTCAGACCTGAGAAAGAGAGGAAAACTCTCAAAAGATTTTCTTTATAGTTTAAAGGAATTTCAGCAAACACCGGGGCTCTGTAAATAATTCCCTATATTAAATATGTCACTAATGAAGACCAATGAACAGACCTTGAGTGTTTGTTGGTGTGTGTGTGTTTGTGTGTAACTAATACTAAGTACCATGTACCAACTTTACACAGCCAGCCACTTCCTACTTCAAAATGAAAATTAGGCACACACACACACACAAACAGGCACAAACACACAATCAGGCACATTCAGAGACACAGACAGGCACATTCAAAGACTCACTCAGACACATACACACTCAGGGACACACACTCAGACACACAAACAGCCAACCTTAGATTTAGATTCAACTTTGTCACTGTACAGTGTCAAGACAA
This sequence comes from Bombina bombina, assembly GCF_027579735.1. Lineage (NCBI taxonomy): Eukaryota > Metazoa > Chordata > Amphibia > Anura > Bombinatoridae > Bombina > Bombina bombina. Next base: position 938,473,211 of record NC_069500.1, read on the forward strand.
TGAAACATAGTTGGCCTCCGATCAGAAATGCAGTAGCGATTGATAAAAATATACAATAAAATAGAAGATAAAACTCAGTGTAAATTCTAGCAGTCTTACATAATGCCATAATACATCTAATTCCTAAAAAATATAATCCCTCAATCACTAATAGAGCAAGACTTATTTAAAAAGACTTTGACAAACTAATAATACATATAGACATTACACAATAGTGCCACAAATACTATACAATACAATTATATAGCCTCTGGCATCCAATCCAAACTAAAACATCTATGCAATATACATCATGTTCAAATAAAATGCATCAATCTACAAATACAGTAGTGTAAGGGCTGTAGTGGCAGGGATAAGGGCTGTAGTGGCAGGGATAAGGGCTATAGTGGCAGGGATAAGGGCTGTAGTGGCTGGAATAATAAGGGCTGTAGTGGCGGGGATAATAAGGGCTGTAGTGGCGGGGATAATAAGGGCTGTAGTGGCGGGGATAATAAGGGCTGTAGTAAGGAGATAGGAGCTGTATTAGGGTATAGGGGCTGTAGTGGTGGGTATAGGGGCTGTAGTGGGCTATAGAGGCTTTATGGGCTGTAGTAATGGGATAGCAGCTGTATTGGGGGTATAGGGGCTGTAGTGGGCTATAGAGGCTTTATGGGCTGTAGTAAGGGGATAGAAGCTGTATTGGGGGTATAAGGGCTGTAGGGGGGATAGGGGCTGTAGTGGGGGATAGGGGCTGTAGTGGGGGGATAGGGGCTGTAGTGGGGGGATAGGGGCTGTAGTAAGTGGATAGGAGCTGTATAGGGGGTGTAGTGTATATAGTGTTTTTACACAGATGCATACATTTACAAATTACTTTGTAGTAATCCTCCTGACTAATTGGTAAGTGTATATAATCCCTGCACAAAAAATGCATATATTTATACACATACTTATATATATATATATATATATATATATATATATATAATCTTCAAAGAAAAAACCCTACATGATAGTATTGTATGACTGCTTAATGAAATGTAATATTTTGAAAAGATATTTGAGCACATAAACAACAAAATAAAAGAAGATTCATTGTAAGAATATATGGTACTTTTTTAGGACTGCATCAGATAAGCCTTACATGCACACAGCACTAAAAATGACAAATCACATAACCATTAGGAGGGGCAATACTAAAGGCTAGCTGTAGCTGATGCATACACAGTACTGACCTTAAACTGCACTAGGAGTTGGTTTTTTTTTAGGCTGCTTGTTCTGCTGTTGCATGCCTTACTGAAGCAGGCAGAAGAGTATGAAAGGCTGTTGCAAACCCAGGAAGCCAGCAGCAGAGTGCAGATAGAGCACACTCTCCAGACTCCTAGGGGGAAACTCCTCCCCCTGATTTCTTACTTAGTGCAAAACTTTCAAATGACAAAAATCAGTTTTGGAAAGACATTCAGGCCAGAATGTCTAGAGTCTAGCTAGGTATTATTTAATTTTCACTGCACTGAGGTTTTTATTAGGCTGCTTGCTTTCTGTTACCTCGCTAAAGCAGATAGTAGAGTCTGTAAGGCATGGGCTGGCAGTGGCACAGGCACTACACCAGCAGGGAAGCCAGCAGCAAAGAGCAGATACAGAGTACACTCTGCTCGTGAGAAATTCCTCCCACTTGCCTCCTTCAAGTGTTGATAGTGATGCACCAATTGGATTTAGCACAAAATATATTGAATGTTACCTGACCTCAGTTCCATTGTCACTAAGGTCCTGAATCAAGGCTGCTATAGCTCTGCCTCCAATGGCTCATCCCCGCCCACATCTTTCTTTATAAAATCTGTCACCCGGTATAGACCATGATGATCATGTGCAAAAATTAAATACAAATGTTTAAACATCTGACAGCTGCGCAATCTTAGTGCCTTTTTTTTACTAGTAGTGCTGTTGTTGCTGTGCTTATATGCAGCCTTAGACGACCACCTATTTTGCCTAACGCTAGGGCTGCCTCTGCTTACACCATGCACACACAGTCCTAGCTGTTGGGAGGGGCAATTGCCTGTTGCCCTCCCCCTGGATCCACCACTAGTCTACCTTATACCAGGGAGGGGGGAGTCCTGAACCCTGGTGGTCATGTGGAATATGTAGCTTGTCTGCCTGCAGACAGCTCTTTCTTTCCCGATTAGCAGCAAATGTTTCAGAGCATTGCCATTGTAATCCACGGCAACGCTCTGATTTAAAAGTTAACTGTTAGGGTGGCGGGCGCAACAGGCAGATGAAGGAGATTTCTGCAGGGGGGGCACACGGGGGGTGGGGGGCAAAAAATTAACTGGGGGGGGGCAATTGCCCCCCCCATGCCCCCCTGTAGCGACGCCTATGGCCATCGTTCTTTTGACATTACCAATAAAGTTTATCAATGTCTACCCAGAGATATTATTTTAAATGGTGAGTAATGCCCATATGTTTCTAATACAATTAAGGACTCTTGCTATTGTCATCTGAAGGAATTTACCAGTTGAAAGTTTCATAGATAATTGTTTCTACAAATTCAGAGATTGGGAGAACATTTTGTTTTAGAACTTTTTTTAATTCCAAAGGAAATTCCAAATCCTTATGTTTTTTTCTTCGGTATCTAGGCCCTGAACTAAAAGGAAGAAGCTGTTTTATATATATATATATATATATATATATATATATATATATATATATTGTCTGTAAGTTGGATCTTACATTCAAAGAGAAAACAGCAATTATACCCCATCTCAACCGTTATATACTCTTCTTCTATAGATGTCTTACCAACTACCACTCCTACGTCCTCTTCTGCCCAGTATGTTATCAGTTGGCATTGCCATAATGTGACCTCTGGTGCTTTAAAGCGATAGTGATCTCTCTTTAGCACATATAAATAATCATATAATAATTACCTTTCCTTTTTATTTGATTAAAGGGATAGGAAAGTCAAAATTAAACTTGCATGATTCAGATAGAGCATGTAAATTTAAGACCCTTTTAAATTCAATTTTATTTTCAAATGTGCTTTGTTTTTTGGTATCCCTTGTTGAAAAATAATACGCAAATATATACTAGTGGGAGCTGCTGCTAATTGGTGCTTGCACACATTTGTCTTTTGTGATTGGTTGACAAGATGTGTTCATCTTGCTGCCAGTAGGGCAATGCTGTTCCTTCAGCAAATGATAACAAGAGAACAAAGCAAAATTGATAATGGAAGCAAATTGGAAAGTCGTTTAAAATTATATGTTCTATTCAAATCATGAAAGAAAATGTTGGGGTTTTCTGTCACATTAAGCTTTTGCTTATAGATTTATAAATCTGCAAGATTGGCCAATTATCAGCAAGTGGACAATGTTCCTGTTAGATTTATGAAAATGTTTAGATTAAAATGATCATCATCCACTCAATACATTTTCTTATAGGAGGATAATTTTGTGCTTTTAAACTATTGCTCTTTAATCATAACCTTTCCTAGATCAATTCCAGATAAGCTAGATTCAAATTTAATTTTTAAATGAAAAGAAACAGCAATGTATTGAATCTTTCAATACATTGTTGTTTCTTTTCATTTAAAAAAGGACATTATCACAAATCGTAAGCAGCATGATAATGTACCTTCATATTCAAGAAGAATTTTGCAATGAATAATGCAGCTTTATTTTACCAAATGAGAATATTGTTTTGTGTTTTTTTTCTTTTCACAAACTTTTTACTTTCAACTCGTAATACGAGCGCAAATCTCTGAGTGCAAAAAAATGACTTCTAACTAGTGCTCTACTCGTAATCTAGCCCTAAATATTTGTCTCTGTATTTGTGTCCATCCCAAATGGTTTTGACATCACGATCTGGGCTGAATCTAGACACTTTGCTGAATAGCATTGAGAGTCTGTTGAATCCATCTAGTGAGCCTTTTGGGATTGGATGCTATATGAAGCTCAGATTGTGATGTAATCAGAGGGCGGAGCTTGGCAGCCATTTCAAAGTGGCCAGAAACAATATTCAATTTAAAATAACTTCTTTACTGTTACTGCTGGATAATATAGAAAGGGTGCATGAGGCTATTTGCATATTAATCGACGGTAAGACTTTAAGATGACTAAGGTGTAGATTGTCCCTTTAATATGTGCCTCATATTCTAAGCCATTTCATTTTCAATTAACTAAACTTTCCAAATTACTTTAAAGTAAAACAGAAATATTTGGTTAAACATGCAAAAAAAATTGTTCAAAGGTTCAAGGGAAGTGTTTTAATGGACTATCATGAAAGCAGAAAAAGGTAATTGCTAAAGTAAATCATGACAGTAATTGATTAGGTATTGATGAGAACAGTCTGATGTGTTTGAATTTGAATGCAGTTTTTTTTTCCCCCAGTGAACCAATATGACCATCTCATGACATGTGCAATGAATAATCTCATGTAATTAGGTAATTGTATAATTAACATTTTTGAGCATCTGCTTAATTTACAATCATAGATGAATATTCTCATGACTATACAATAGATATGTGCAAATTTTATAGTTTAAACGTGATCTGAGCTATGTTATAAAGATTTTATTTAACCAAAAACAAAAAAATCATGTTTATTAACTTGTGAAGAGAACATGCATAAACACTTAAATGTAAAAAAAAAAAAAGATAATGTAAGAACAGCTAGTTTAGGACACAATGTTTTTTAGCTAAATATTTTCCCCCAGACGTGAAGGCTGTTGAATTAGAAAAGTTAAAATATCATCCTAAAGCTGCTGGAATAGTTTTCTAGGGGATTAAAATAGTGCTGTTAAATTATTAATGCAAATCATTGATGACATTAAAACAGTAGGAAGACACTTTGGGCTAGATTACAAGTGGAGCACCAATTTATTGTGCACCCGTAAACGGGCAAATTTGCTTGCACGATAAATAACCAGCCATTATAATTAGCGCTCCAAAAATTAACCAGAGACCAGATCTCTGGTTAATTTTCAAAATGTGCCCCAATTGTCTCTAAAATGTAAGTCTAGTGTAGTTTATTAAAAATAAAAAGCACATTTTCATAAAAAAATACTGCACGGAGCAGTTTCTAAGGGTTAAAAGTGGCGGGAGTGGGGTGTTAGAAAAAAACGGAACTGAAAAGTGCCTTCACATAGTGGTCTATGGGGACTGTGGGTTCCCTGTAAATATGTATATATACATATATATTTCAATTTGCTGCCCATTGCTGCGCATGCACTTTTGCATGTGCCTGTATTTCTGAGTAGAGCGCAAATATCGAGCATGCAAAAGTGATATTTTGCCCTCCATTTGTAATCTAGCCCTTTATCTATAGCCCCTTAACGACACACGTCATACAGGGTACGTCAAACACAAACTGGTCTTTAAAGATCAATGACGTACCCTGTACGTCGTTAGGGGTTTAAAGCGACTGGAAGCGATACTTATCGCTTCCAGCCGCTTTCAAGGTATTCCCGTGATGCCTCCATATTGAGGCATTACTGCAATACCTTTGGGGGGGCCACTCTGTGGCCCTCTCTGCATCGGCCATCGATGGTGCCGATTGTTGGTGGGTGAGAGCAGCTGCAGGAAGGCGGGTGGGTGGCCTAGCCGTGTCGGATCCGTCCCCGGTGCGTGCAGGAGCATGCATGGGGGGCAGGGGGTGTGTGTGCGCGCGCCCGCAATCTGCACTAATATGTGCATAATGATTCAAGTCTTGGTGGGAGTGGGTGAAAGGAGCGGGTGTTGGGAAAGGGAGGGGGAAATTATGTTTATAAAAATGGATGCCAGTACCCAAAATGGCACCGAATAGTGAGAGGGGGGAGGGTTAGAGAGCTGTTTGGGGGGGGCTCAGGGAGGTTGGGTGGTAATGGGGGATCCTACACTGCAGAATATATATATATATATATATATTTATTATTATTAATTTTTTTTTTTTTTTTAAACAAACACAAACTTTTTTTTTATATACTGGCAGACTTTCTGCCAGTACTTAAGATGGCAGGGACATTTTTGGGGTGGGGAGGGCAGAGAGCTGTTTGGGAGGGATCAGGGGGTGGGATGTTTCAGATGAGAGGCTAATTTCTACACTAAAGCTAAAATTAACCCTTCAAGCTCCCTACAAGGTACCTAATTAACTCCGTCACTACTGGGCATAATACAAGTGTGGTGCGCAGCAGCATTTAGCGGCCTTCTAATTACCAAAGTAATGCCAAAACCATAAATGTCTGCCATTTCTAGACAAAGGGGATCCCAGAGAAGCATTTACAACCATTTTTTGCCATAATTGCACAAGCTGATTATAAATCATTTCAGTGAGAAACCTAAAGTTAGTGAAAAAGTTAATGATTTTTTTATTTGAACGCATTTGGCGGTGAAATGGTTGCATGAAATATACCAAAATGGGCCTAGATCAAAACTTTGGGTTATCTACTACACTACACTAAAGCTAAAATTAGCCCTACAAGCTCCCTACAAGCTACCTAATTAACCCCATTCACTGCTGGGCATAATACAAGTGTGGTGCGGCCTTCTAATTACAAAAAAGTAATGCCAAAGCCATAAATTTCTGCTATTTCTGAACAAAGGGGATCCCATAGAAGCATTTACAACCATTTGTGCCATAATTGCACAAGCTGTTTGTAAATCATTTCAGTGATAAACCTAAAGTTTGTGAAAAATTTAGTAAAAAAGTGAACAATTTTTTTTCTTTGATCGCTTTTGGTGGTGAAAGGGTGGCATGAAATATACCAAAAGGGGCCTAGATCAATACTTTGGGGTTTCTACTAAAAAAATATATATATACATGTGAAGGGTTATTCAGGGATTCCTTACAGATATCAGTGTAAAAATGTAACTTATGCAAATTTTGAGAAAAAAAAAATGGTTTGGAAATAGCAAAGTGCTACTTGTACTTATTGCCCTATAACTTGCAAAAAAAAAGCAAAGAACATGTAAACATTGGGTATTTATAAACTCAGGACAAAATTTAGAAACTATTTAGTGTGGGAGTTTTTTGGTGGTTGTAGATTATGGGGGTCGAAGTTAGAAAAAGTGTGTTTTTTTTTTATTTTTCATCATATTTTATAAAAAAATTTATAGTAAATTATATGATATGATGAAACTAATGATATCTTTAGAAAGTCCATTTATTGGCGAGAAATACGGTATATAATATGTGTGGGAATAGTAAATGAATAAGAGGAAAATTACAGCTAAACACAAACAACGCAGAAATGTAAAAATAGCCCTGGTCCTTAAGGGTAAGAAATTTATAAATGGCCTTGTCCTTAAAGGGATACTGAACCCAAATTTTTTCTTTCATGATTCGGATAGAGCATGCAATTTTAAGCAACTTTCTAATTTACTTCTGTTATCAATTTTTCTTCATTCTCTTGGTATCTTTATTTCAAAAAGAAGACATCTAAGCTAAGGAGCCAGCAAATTTGTGGTTCAGAGCCATGGACAGCATTTGTTTATTGGTGCTGTCCAATCAGCAAGGACAACCCAGGTTGTTCACCAAAAATGGGCCGGCATCTAAACTTAAATTCTTGCTTTTCAAATAAACATACCAAGAGAATGAAGAAAATTTGATAATAGGAGTAAATTAGAAAGTTGCTTAAAATTGCATGCTCTATCTGAATCACAAAAGAAAAAATTTGGGTACAGTGTCCCTTTAAGGGGATAGGAAGCATGGGGAGAGCACACTTTTTACATCATAGTTATTTAATGTCCCTTTAATAGATTGGCATAACCCCCACTGTGTTAAAGAGACATGAAACCCATTTTTTGTTTCATGATTTAGATAGAGCATACAAATTCAAGCAGCTTTCAAATTTACGTCTGTTATCAATTTTGCTTCATTCCCTTGGTTTCCTTTATTGAAGGAGCAGCAATGTACTACTGGGAGCTAGCTGAACACATATGTAAGCCAGAGACAAAAGGCATATATGTGCTGCCACCAATCAGCAGCTACAGCCAGCTCCTGTGCCTACCTAGATATTCAATGCAACAAAGGATACCAAGAGAACAAAGCAAATTAATTAATAAAAGTAAATTCTAAAGTTATTAAAAATGAATGAAAGAAAGAACAATTTTGGGTTTCATGTCCCTTTAATAATTCCTGAGACTGGAAGCATCTAAAAGGTTCATTCTTGTCTCTATCGTAAGCTGCTAGATGTGATAGCTTGTAACAAACTGACTGTCACTTACTGTAACTTGGTATCTCTGTGCCATCTCAGAATAAAATCTGTGCTATAGAAACAGGAATTCTGTGTCCTATTTACCTGCCTATTATAATTCATTCTCTCATTTTTCTGTAAGAATGCTTCCCTATACGTCATGTTTTATCCTCCAGCCCAGCTAGGCTTACTGGGGATTGGTTGCCAGCTAAACAGTAATTGGAACTGCCTTTTGTACCCTGCTGATCTGCCTGATTCATTGCAACGAGCTGAGAGCTGTGAGTGCTCCAGTGCAAGACACCTGTGACTTGTGTCTGTACTCTCTTGTCACAGCTATTTGTTTCCTGGGGTTGTGTTTCTTTCTTATGCTCTCTGTGGATTGCCAGGTTACCCTGACGTTGGAGCCTTGTGGAGATGTGAGCCAAGCTTACTGGCAGTGTGATCCTTCAAGGTAAAACTTCTGAATTTGTTACACCTGCTATCGGGGATTTGGATGATGGTGGCTGCTTATATTGGAGCAAAGGCAGAAATAATCTACCTGACACAGTGATTATCAGTTAGGTAAAAAGTCAATATATTTATATTTATTAATTTATATATTTATAGATATAGATAATATTAAGTATATTAAACAATATAAGACACTGAACGCAGAATCCAAATACTAATGATTGAATTTTACATGTGTTATCGTCTTAAATGATATTCAACAAAGTGTTGCTTTTATTGTATTAATGCCAAATTGTGTTTGTTTGTTTATATATATATAAAAAAAAAACTCCGTACAGGGAATCCATTACTTGATTTATTACAAGCTGCACAATAAATGACAATAAATATAATACAGACCTGAGCACTGATTACTCAGTTTTTATATTTGATGATGTCAGAGAAAAAAAGACTTGTTTAATATTTAATTAAAGGGACATTAAACCCAATTTTTTTCTTTCATGATTTAGAAAGAGCAAGCAATTTTACACAACTTTCTAATTTATTTCTATTATCTAATTTGCTTCATTCTCTTGATATTCTTTGCTGAAAAGCATATCTAGATAGGCTCAGAAGCTGCTGATTGGTGGCTGCACACATATGCCTCATGTGTGGCTCACCCATGTGCATTGCTATTTCTTAAACAAAATATATCTAAAGAATAAAGCAATTTAGATAATAGAAGTAAATTGGAATGTTGTTTAAAGTCATATTCTCTATCTGAATAATGAAAGAAAAAATTTGGGTTTAATGCCCCTTTAACTTTGATTGATTTTTTTTCTTACATTTTAGACATTAGATTATCATCTTATTACTGACAAACTAGACTCATTTTACACATATTGTTTTTTAATGGAAATAAATTATATTCTATAAGCATTCTGCTGCTCATGATATTATAAGACCACCTCAGACATTACAAACACAATATGAGTAATAACTTAAAAATCTAAACTTGTTGACGATCTGCTAGTTTTTGTAATAATGCAGGAGGGGGAGATTACAAAATTTGATAATTGATGTTAAATTAATAGTTTTTAATTGCTTAGCCATAGTCTGCACTAAAGAATAGACCCCCAAATAGTGTGTAACATGATCTTGTAATGTAACTTGTGATGTTATAATAATATTGTATCACTCTATGTACCAATGAATGTCACATATGTTAGAGTGAAATTAATTTGGTTTCTTACAAGTAGAACGTGTTTTAAACAATATTTAAACTGTTAATTTGTTTGCACATAAACCATTCCTTGATTCTAGATACGCTGCACTTTTTTGATGGCTGGTACTTACATATCATAGCTTTTGTATTTTATTTACAGTGAATCATGATTGGGGTAGTCTAGGGGTCCAGTGTATCTCAGTACAGACCAGATTTTTGTGTTATCTGAATTAGAGCACAGATGAAATAATCAGCTGATGGGTGATAACAGGTTAATAACCATGGTTACTGGTCAGCTGATTATTTCGCCTGTGCTCTAGTTCAGATATCATGAAAATCTGGCCTGTTAGAGGTCCAGAGGAATGGAACTGAGAAACACTAGCCTAGACCAACTAAGATTGCACCCAGGGGAGCATGATTTAGGGGGCATACAAATTTTGAGTAGTATTCCAACAAAATGCTAAGTTTCTACTCCTATGCTTATTTATTCAAAGTAAAGTAAAATTCCTTTTGTAAGAAAATAACAAAAGTGATATGCAGGTGATACTTTTAATAGCTAACTAATAGTGGATACAATTAATTTTATTGCATATCAATAAACCCTGATTGTCTAGTTCAATGTTTCCAAACCAGGGCCCTCATGTACCCCCCAACAGGCCAGATTTTCATTATAGCTGAACTAGAGCTCAGGTAATATAATCAGGTGATGGGTGAGAGCAGGTTAGTAACTATGGTTACTGATCAGCAGATTATTTCACCTGTGCTCTAGTTCAGCTATAATGAAAACCTGGATTCTTGGGAGTACTTGAGGACTGCGTTTGAGAAACACTGGTCTAGTTGGAGTGCACAACTCATTCATGAGTCTCTGGCCTACAATTGTGCAAAATTTACGAGGCAAATGCAAGCTAATATTGTTGTAGTTTTGGTATTGGGTGTACAAAAACTAAATCCACCACTGATTTTGAGATTATGTATTTTAGACCAACTGGTTAATCAAATTTGACATAATATAAAAATAGATACGTTTTTATATTGTGCCCCCCAGATATATTAAACCTTTTAACATTTGCAGGACCTTTAAAGAAAATAGCATTATAATGAAATCTAATCAAAGGTCAATAGGTCAACATTCTATGAATATGCAGCGTTAATTCCCAAGGCTGCAGCATAAAACTTCATTTAATTCAAAGCAATGCTAAGAATCCTGGATGAATAACCCAATATATAGGGCTATCATGACTGTGATCTAGATTTTCTAAATATTTATAAAACTATCCACTGGGACAAATATCTCCAGTTATTTGAATATTTTATGTACTGGTTCATTAAATCTTTTTTAAATTAACAATTCTCACTAAACTTAAAGAGGAATTTCCATTTGTTTTTGCAACTTCTGATTTTTTTTCTTCTAAATAGCAAAGGCCTCATATAAGTTCACATAAGCTTCCAGTCCAACATAATTGTGTGAAGGTATTTTTTTTATTTTTTGTGGATTATTGAAAATTGAACACATCCAATCCATTAGAAAAACACACAAAAGGGCATTGTCACAAGATTTTCACAGGCATTTGTGACTTCATAGCACCCTGTATAACTTCAATGGGGGCAATTTAACCCCAGCATCTTTTCATAGTATTTTTGGACTTTTCATATTCTTTGCCTTATATCTTTTGTCAACCCATTTTGTTCTCGGTGGTGTTATCTCCAATACTAATTTATAAACATTTTTTTTTTATGTATTTATTTTGTAATTATACCTATAGCCCACATCATATTTTAAGTTATGAAATGTGTAATCAAATGTTATACTAGCATCTACATACATATTACATTTCTATTGCAGTGAAGTGATTAATAATAAAATCAAAGTTAAATGTATAAATTACACATGTTATTAATTAATGTAATTGATTAATTAATTATTAACTAATTTATAAATAATAATTGTTACATTGTTAAAAAACAAGCAAATTGCAGGTGTATCAGGCAGCTATCATCAATACAGAATTAACCCTTTTGCAAAACGTAATATTGTTTAAGTTTGTGTGTTTAAAAAAGCATTGTTGTTACATTATTATTTTTTTTACCTTTTTCAAAGCAGCACTTCTTATGGGTTGGAATAATTTAGAAAACGAGCAAACAAACAAAATTACCTGAGCTGCCATACTTGTTTTTGTGTCGGAATTCTTTGGGATTGAAAGTTAGGCCTATGTTTTTAAAGAGACATGAAACCCAAAAGTTTTCTTTCATGATTCAGATAGAGCATACCATTTTCAGAAAGTTTCCAATTGACTTTGTTCTTATGGTATTTTTTTCTTAAAGAGAATACCTAGATAGGTGACGTGCATGTGTATGGAGCACTATATAACAGCTGTTTCCACAATGTAAAAGATTGTTAAAAAGCATTTTTGCAAAACGGCTTTTTTCATTTTTTAATATATATCAAAATAATTAGTTTCACTAGAGTGTTCTTTGAGTTGTGAACCTATCTCATTATTTGCTTTAACAGGACTTTAAACACCTTGTGATTGTATTGAAAAAAAAAATGTATGTTTCAGGCTCGCTGGCCAAAAGGCAAATTCTGTAACCTAGTTTGTGTTCCACAATTCTGTGAATCAATAGCTGGTTTAGGCAATTTGCAGTATTTTAAGAAAACCTAGGTTACAGAATTTGCTTTTTGGCCTGTTTATGGATCGAGAGGCAAGCACAAATTAAAATAAGCATTTAATGTCTCTTTAAGCCTACATTAATGTGCTTGCAATAAATTCACACGTCGTAAGGTGTTGTCTGCGATATGGAATATTATACAAAGGCTCCTAATAGTCAAACACAATTATCACAATTACTCTTTACCTTATTACATAAGGTATCTGGATTTAGCTGCTGTTGGTTATCTGTTATGATTGCGTGTCATGGTTTCTTCATTATAAGGGGAGTGCCTGTATTTTTTCAATCATTATAAGGCAGGTAATTACATTGGCTTTGGGCACTCCCCCACTGTAAGCATCTTTTTGATGAGGTTATTCCCATATGTCTTTGTTTTTTTATGATGCAGTGTGTGCAACTAGTTACCACCTGCCTCGCTCTATTAAACTGCTTTATAAAGCTGAAATGTAGAGCGTGGTTATAAGGACCATATACATTTTCTATGTTAACTATCAAAAGTTTCCAGGCAAATGTAATATAGTAAATATTCTTCTTCAAATTTGGGCACTTTTTAAATTTATTAAAGTACAGGATTTGTAAAATCAAAGGAAATTGAAAAATAATCACAAAAAACCAGGGCCAGTCTCACAGGCATGTTTCTTTTATGGTTTTTATTTTGTTGACTATTATGGGCTTGATTTATCAAGCTAGGGTGGACAGGGGCATACATATGCGTCCCTGTCCAGCCCAGCTCGCCTGTGGCAGGCAGCAATCTGCTGCCAGAATTCATCATTGCACACAAGCACTATTTTGCGCTCTTGTGCAACACAGCCAATTACGCGCGGGCATGAGCTGTCAATCTCCCAGGTCAGACGAGACCGGGGAGATTTAAATTCTTTAACTAACAGGTGGAGAAGAGTGTAGGGAAGCAGCGGTCATCAGACCACTACTTGATAAATTCTGACGGCAGGTTCTGTATTATTTTGTTGACTATTACATGCTCTGTATTATTGTGTTGACTATTATATGCTCTGTATTATTTTGTTGATTATTACATGTCCTGTATTATTTTGTTGACTATTACATGCTCTGTATTATTTTGTTGACTATTATATGCTCTGTATTATTTTGTTGATTATTACATGCTCTGTATTATTTTGTTGACTATTATATGCTCTCTATTATTTTGTTGACTATTACATGCTCTGTATTATTTTGTTGACTATTATATGCTCTGTATTATTTTGTTGATTATTACATGCTCTGTATTATTTTGTTGACTATTACATGCTCTGTATTATTTTGTTTACTATTACATGTTCTGTATTATTTTGTTGACTATTATATGCTCTGTATTATTTTGTTGACTATTATATGCTCTGTATTATTTTGTTGATTATTACATGCTCTGTATTATTGTGTTGACTATTATATGCTCTGTGTTATTTTGTTAATTATTACATGCTCTGTATTAGTGAGCACTGTTCTTTTACTTTGTTTACTTACATGCCATGCTTATATTTAAAGAGATATGAAACCCAATTTTTTTCTTTCTTTATTCAGATAATGCATACATTTTTAAACAGCTTTCCAGTTATCTTCTATTATCAATTTTGCTTAATTCTCTTGGTATCCTTTGTTGACGGAGCAGCAATAAACTACTGGAAGCTAGCTAAACATATTGGTAAGCCAATGACAAGATATGTGCAGGCAACTTTTAGCAGCTAGCTCCCAGCTCCGGGAACCTACCTAGGTATGCTTTTCAACAAAGATACTATGAGAACTAAGCAAATTAGATCATATAAATACATTGGAAAGTTGTTTAAAATTGTATGTTCTATCTGAATCATGAAGGAAAAATGCTGGGTTTTATGTCCCTTTAAAAAGCAAAAAAAAAAAAAAACATACAAAAATGGTGTTCTCTCAAATAGAGATGAAATTTTTAACCCGTTTTCTGCCAATAAAAAAGTCACTCTGTTTCATAGTTTCTAGAATATATTTGTATATCTTATGATTTGTAGAAATAGAAAAGCTTAGACAATGAACATACACTAGAGACTATATTATTCTACCTAGTGATGAAGAGGGTCTGTGGGGAATTGGCTGCTGACAAGCACTGGTAGATTGGGTCAGGTTATTTGACAAACAAACATTGTAGCTTTTCAGAGCAATTATAGAAATATTAGAAAGGGGAATGAAATAGCCACCAATCAGCAAGCGTTACCCAGGGTTCTGAACCAAAAATGGTCTGGCCCTAAGTTTACATTTCTGATTTTTCCAAATAAAGACACCAAGAGAGCGAAGAAAAATTGATAATAGGAGTAAATTAGAAAGAAGAAATCGGGGTTTCATATTCCTTTAACCATTAACTCACATATATTTCACCAAATCTACCACGCACTAATCCTAAAGGATTTGTCACTTTTGGAAAGATCTTGTATTTATTATGTCTTTCTAGTTCCTGCTGTGGTTTCTAAATTACTTTGCTAAGCAGTAAAATTATGACTTTGACCTCTAGGTCAGATTAAATCCAGCTAACATCTGCGGTTTTATTTCACTTAGCAGCAAGATCAATGCTCTTGCTGCGATACTATCAGTGAATAAAACCCTTTGCCACTAAAAGATTGTTTTATAAGAATTATCACTGGCATTAAAATTTGCTGGGCATGTGACTACATTTAAAGAAAAAATGTGAGGGGTGGGTGTTGCTATAATTATTCCAAATGTGCTGCTGTACTTAAAGGGGCAGTCTAGTCAAAATTAAACTTTCATGATTCAGATAGGGCATGTCATTTTAAACACCTTTCCAATTTACTTCTATTATCTAATTTGCTCAATTCTTTAGATA
>NC_069500.1:938495995-938525995 GCF_027579735.1 Bombina bombina
ATGGGAGGTGTGTGGAGGCCAGCGGAAGGTATGGAGCTGTAACAGGCAGGCATGGCCAGCTGGGGTGTGATGTTGCAAGTACCTAACAAGAATAGGACACAGCAAGGGCTTGTCGGGGAAAGGTATGGAGGTCAGTAAGCTGTTGACCCATTTTTGTCCGGAGCAGTATCAGGCAGGCCTGGCTAGCGATCGGGTGCTGCTTTCAGAAGCTGGGCATGAGGAGGACACAGCATGGGCCTATCGTCCCTGATCGGGTGATTAGGTGGGTCATGGCACATGTGGTCCTGGGTACTCATGAGGCGGGAGCTGATAGGCACGGCTCTGGGAGCTGGGGATGGAGGGCATTAGAGGTGGGATACTGCCTCCCCCTGCAGTTTTCAGGAGCAGTGACGGTTTGGCTTGTCATGATTTTCTTGTGGGCATTAGCCAGGCCTGGTGACAGTAGAGCAGGGGCCTATCGGCAAGAACCGGATGATGGGAATGACGGCGGTATGGGCACATGGGCCCTGCATGCCTGACAAGCGGGAGCTGGATTCAAAGGCTGTAAAGGTGAGGGTACTGTGGGCTTCCACGTGAGGGTGCTGGGTTGGATTCATGAAGGTAGGGGACAGGTTAGGTATGGGAGGTAGGTGGGGAGGGGTGTACCGTAGAAGGGAAATGGGAGCCTTTGGGGGGGGGGGTTTGGAGGAGGTGTTCGCTTAAAGTTACAAGCTGTTCATGAGGGAGGGTTTTTGCCCCTGGGGCTTTGATTGGGGATGCTCCTCTTTGGTGGGACCCGTCCAGGTATTCAGGTGGGGGGCAGGAGACAGGCGGGGGGGGGTTACTTGGTTTAGGAGCATTTGAGGGCAGAGCTGAGGGGTGTTAGGCAAGATCAGATTTAACAGGTTATGGGTACTGGCAGGGTATAATGGGGAGGTGTAGGTAAAGGGAGGTTTAAGGGGTCAGGGTAGGGAGCAGGGGGTGTTATTATGATGCAGGTGAGTGCAGGAGAGGGTAATGGCTAATGGGGGAGCCATTGGCAGCAGTCCTGGAGCTATACGGCTAGTGACTAGGTAAAAGTCCCAGCTACCACATAGGAGGTTTATAGGCATCAGGCAGTATTTCACAGATGGCATTGAAAAAGTGCAAGAGTTTTGAAGTGGTGAAAGGTCACCCTGAGCAGTACATTGCGGTTGATGGTGAGACTGGGGGTTGTTAACTAGGGGGGCCCTTATTGGGGGCGATTTGGCAGAGCGGTGGTGCTTCGCAGTGGGTGATGGTTAAAAGAACCAAGTGAGTTTGGTGAAGGGATATTCCCAGGATTTTGTTTGGGGGTGTTGTTGGGAGCATTCTGTTTAGGGCTGGCCTTTGGTTCCTGGGTGAAAGGTTTCCTAGAAAATAGTGTTCCCCAAAAAAAAAAACTGGGAATTTGGGGGATAATGGGGGATGTGGTTTGGGGGATTGTTTGTGAATTGTGGGCCCTGGTGGTATAGCGAGGGGTTTGGGCTTGCTTTGCAAACAGAGGGGGGAATCGGTTCCCCTATTCGGCTTTGCATGTTTGGTCCCCCCCTTTAAACCCCAGTGGGTTGGGTTTTAATAGGTGTTTGGTTGTTGTGTTCGTGAGAAGGTAGGTAGTGGCATAGTTTCATATCTTTAATGTGAGGGAAAGAATTATAGGCATCAAAGATATGTTGGCCGGTGTTCTCTGTATTGTGTACCTCTGTGGTCTTGGGGTAGCCTTACGTGCTTGCAAGCAGGAGCTTGGGAGTTCGATTCCACCTGCTACTGCAGTATCTTCTTAATGTAGGAATCCTTAGCACATAGGAAGGTGGGAGTGTGTTTTTTCTTTTGTGCTAAGTATGTGGCCCTAGGTGTGGGTAATTTTATATTGGATGAGTATATATATCTGGTGGTATGCCTGTCGGCCGTGATTTGGTTCTGTTTTTGCTTTGCAGTCAGTGGGTTGAGTTTGGGCCGGTGTGTTTGTCTTTGGGGATATTCATTCGGTTCTTTCAATCTTCTGTGGGGGCTCTAATGGTGGAGCTTCTCATGGCAGAGTCTGTTCCATGATAATACAACTAATTAATATACATTTTTTAAAAAAAAGAAAATTAAGCCTCTATTTGCTCAGTTATGTAAGTTGTGCCTGGGCCCATGCTTTATTTAAATTGTATTTTGTTGCAGGTCCATGTGGTCTAGTGGTTTGCGTGTCTGTCTGGCAAGCAGAAGGCCCTGGGTTCAGAGCCACTTTCCGGTGCTGGTTGTTAAATTCACAGGTTCTCCAAGATGCACCCCCCCCCCTCATTTGGGTATGATTATGCAATCCTCTCCAGCGGAGGGTTTGGGTATCAATTTTGTGGGGGATAGGTTCCTGTTGGATGTATTCCCCCCCCCTCATTTCCCGGTTTCTTATTGATTCTTTTCAGCATCTTCTTGATTTAAAAAAAAAATAAAAAATGCGGAGAGCTCTTGCTTATCTATGTTGTTTGTGTATGGTTTGATGTATGTGTTTTTATATGTATTGTGTGTATATATGTTGGTATATGTATGTGATTTGTGGAGGTGTGTATATATGTGTATATATATATATATATATATATATATATATATATATATATATATATATACAGAGAGTGCAGAATTATTAGGCAAATGAGTATTTTGACCACATCATCCTCTTTATGCATGTTGTCTTACTCCAAGCTGTATAGGCTCGAAAGCCTACTACCAATTAAGCATATTAGGTGATGTGCATCTCTGTAATGAGAAGGGGTGTGGTCTAATGACATCAACACCCTATATCAGGTGTGCATAATTATTAGGCAACTTCCTTTCCTTTGGCAAAATGGGTCAAAAGAAGGACTTGACAGGCTCAGAAAAGTCAAAAATAGTGAGATGTCTTGCAGAGGGATGCAGCACTCTTAAAATTGCAAAGCTTCTGAAGCGTGATCATCGAACAATCAATTGTTTCATTCAAAATAGTCAACAGGGTTGCAAGAAGCGTGTGGAAAAACCAAGGCGCAAAATAACTGCCCATGAACTGAGAAAAGTCAAGCGTGCAGCTGCCAAGATGCCACTTGCCACCAGTTTGGCCATATTTCAGAGCTGCAACATCACTGGAGTGCCCAAAAGCACAAGGTGTGCAATACTCAGAGACATGGCCAAGGTAAGAAAGGCTGAAAGACGACCACCACTGAACAAGACACACAAGCTGAAACGTCAAGACTGGGCCAAGAAATATCTCAAGACTGATTTTTCTAAGGTTTTATGGACTGATGAAATGAGAGTGAGTCTTGATGGGCCAGATGGATGGGGCCGTGGCTGGATTGGTAAAGGGCAGAGAGCTCCAGTCCGACTCAGACGCCAGCAAGGTGGAGGTGGAGTACTGGTTTGGGCTTGTATCATCAAAGATGAGCTTGTGGGGCCTTTTCGGGTTGAGGATGGAGTCAAGCTCAACTCCCAGTCCTACTGCCAGTTTCTGGAAGACACCTTCTTCAAGCAGTGGTACAGGAAGAAGTCTGCATCCTTCAAGAAATCATGATTTTCATGCAGGACAATGCTCCATCACACGCGTCCAAGTACTCCACAGCGTGGCTGGCAAGAAAGGGTATAAAAGAAGAAAATCTAATGACATGGCCTCCTTGTTCACCTGATCTGAACCCCATTGAGAACCTGTGGTCCATCATCAAATGTGAGATTTACAAGGAGGGAAAACAGTACACCTCTCTGAACAGTGTCTGGGAGGCTGTGGTTGCTGCTGCACGCAATGTTGATGGTGAACAGATCAAAACACTGACAGAATCCATGGATGGCAGGCTTTTGAGTGTCCTTGCAAAGAAAGGTGGCTATATTGGTCACTGATTTGTTTTTGTTTTGTTTTTGAATGTCAGAAATGTATATTTGTGAATGTTGAGATGTTATATTGGTTTCACTGGTAAAAATAAATAATTGAAATGGGTATATATTTGTTTTTTGTTAAGTTGCCTAATAATTATGCACAGTAATAGTCACCTGCACACACAGATATCCCCCTAAAATAGCTATAACTAAAAACAAACTAAAAACTACTTCCAAAACTATTCAGCTTTGATATTAATGAGTTTTTTGGGTTCATTGAGAACATGGTTGTTGTTCAATAATAAAATTAATCCTCAAAAATACAACCTCCCTAATAATTCTGCACTCCCTGTATATGTGGGTGTATATGTATATATGTATCTGTGTATTGGTGCGGGCAGTGGGGTATATATGTCTTTCGTGTTTTTCAGCATTGTCATGGTATTGGTAGATGTTCAAGGTATCTTGCGGTGTGTTTTGTTGGTTTTTTTTCATTTTGTTTTTTTTTCTCTTCGCTTTTATGTTTTGTCTTTGGTGAGCGGCATGGGGTCTCTGTTGTTGGTTTCGGGGAAAGTACCAGATCCTGTCGATATTCAGTTAGTGAGGAGCCCTCCTACGGTTGGGGGAGTAGGCAGCTGGATAGAGACCAGTGGTTTCAGGATCAGCTACTGGTTTGGGTGACATGTGGCCCAGTTACCTATGGTGGCGGATGATCTCTCTTTTGCAGGGAGTAATCATTTTCTGAATACTGGGCTCAATATTGGGGGGGGGGGTGGAGTTTCCGCGTAGCCTTGTACTAGGTCTTAGTGGGTTGTTCCAGTTAAAAAATAAAAAATAAATGTGCTATGAGGTGTTTTCCTGCTGCTTTGGAGCCGGTGGTTTAGGGTTTAAATTTGCGGGGTTGGCTTGTAAGCATGGGGTTTTTCAGGAGTCATTGGGATGGTTCGTTTATGTGTATTTATATATGCCTGTTTATGTGTTTATATGTCTATGTGTGGGTATTTATGAGGGTATATATATATATATATATATATATATATATATATATATATAGGTTGACATGTATGTGTGAGTGTATATGTGTAGATGTATGTATGAGCGATGTGTGTGTATATAAGGTTTATATATATATATATATATATATATATATGTAGGGTGAGGGTTTTAGGTAGTTGCGCCACAACAAGAGTAATAGTAGTGTAGTAGTTAAATGCCCTTAGAGGATGTCCAGTGCCTGCTGCTATTAGTGTTGTCTAATTCCTCCTGAATCAGACTAAAATTGTGAGACTTGTGATAGAGAGTGTTTTTTCTAATAGCGCTTGCAGAAGATGTTCCTCACAGGCAAGAAATGGGAGAGAGGAAAACAAAAATGGGAAATTTTCCCAGATGAATGCGGGTAAGGAAAGGTGATTAAAAGACAATAATAAATGCTCACCTGTTAGATCACAGGGACCAGCAATCAACGACGAATGGAAATAGATGGTGTGTATAAACACCAAAATCCAAGGATAGGACACAAAACAAATATGTGCCCCAAAGGGATATCAATGTGTATATTGATATCTCCTAATAACAACCGGAGACTGCTTGTGGGAACCTCTAATTCTTACCACACTGTATTTGTGGACAGAGGGTAAAGAGGAAGGAAGTTCCTGTTTATTATAAGCTGATACACAAAAAACATAACATTTTGAAAAATATATATATATATGCGTGAATAAGAAATAAAACAATTATAATTTATTGATATACTATTAAAAAATATATATATATGTGACTTGTTCTAAAAACATATGTAAAAAAAGGGGAAGTGTATGGAAAAAGGGTAAAAATGGGTAAAATACATAAAACGCTAATAATAATAATAATGTGGTAAATGGGTAGCCACGGAGCGAGTAAGGTGCCGACAAGTGGCAGAAATAACTTACTTTAAAAATAATAAAGCTGAGGGAGTGTGCCCAATGTGGGGTTCCAAAAATTTCTGAAAAAGGATGTCAGGAAAAAGTAGTTGAGACCACCAACGCTGCCCGGTGCAGCTCGGTCTCTGTTAGCAATTCGGAATTCCGGAAGTGACGTCACGTGCCTTACGCGTTTCGTGAGCGTATCAGCTCACTTCATCAGAGGCTAGTGAATCTAGTCGCATCCTGGGTACTCTTATATAGCCTCAAGCTATTAAGTACAAAAAAGGGGTGGGTGTATATTGGTCTAATTGATCCGATGTGTATTTTCGGTATATTTTGTGTATATACGCGGTAATTAGGATATCGGATGTCAAAAAAACAGTTAGTACGGTTGCACAGGAAGTAAATGGGAGGGGACCCCTCCCATTTACTTCCTGTGCAACCGTACTAACTGGTTTTTTGACATCCGATATCCTAATTACCGCGTATATACACAAAATATACCGAAAATACACATCGGATCAATTAGACCAATATACACCCACCCCTTTTTTGTACTTAATAGCTTGAGGCTATATAAGAGTACCCAGGATGCGACTAGATTCACTAGCCTCTGATGAAGTGAGCTGATACGCTCATGAAACGCGTAAGGCACGTGACGCACGTTCGTGACGTCACTTCCGGAATTCCGAATTGCTAACAGAGACCGAGCTGCACCGGGCAGCGTTGGTGGTCTCAACTACTTTTTCCTGACATCCTTTTTCAGAAATTTTTGGAACCCCACATTGGGCACACTCCCTCAGCTTTATTATTTTTAAAGTAAGTTATTTCTGCCACTTGTCGGCACCTTACTCGCTCCGTGGCTACCCATTTACCACATTATTATTATTATTAGCGTTTTATGTATTTTACCCATTTTTACCCTTTTTCCATACACTTCCCCTTTTTTTACATATGTTTTTAGAACAAGTCACATATATATATATTTTTTAATAGTATATCAATAAATTATAATTGTTTTATTTCTTATTCACGCATATATATATATATTTTTCAAAATGTTATGTTTTTTGTGTATCAGCTTATAATAAACAGGAACTTCCTTCCTCTTTACCCTCTGTCCACAAATACAGTGTGGTAAGAATTAGAGGTTCCCACAAGCAGTCACCGGTTGTTATTAGGAGATATCAATATACACATTGATATCCCTTTGGGGCACATATTTGTTTTGTGTCCTATCCTTGGATTTTGGTGTTTATACACACCATCTATTTCCATTCGTCGTTGATTGCTGGTCCCTGTGATCTAACAGGTGAGCATTTATTATTGTCTTTTAATCACCTTTCATTACCCGCATTCATCTGGGAAAATTTCCCATTTTTGTTTTCCTCTCTCCCATTTCTTGCCTGTGAGGAACATCTTCTGCAAGCGCTATTAGAAAAAACACTCTCTATCACATATATATATATATATATATATATATATATATATTTGTGTACTTGGTTCAGCAGGTTAGATTTGCCTTGGCACATGTAGTTGGAGGTGTGGGTAGGGGCAGTTTATATCCGGTGTTATCCCAGAAAGTAAAGATAAGTTTGGTTATAATAATAATTATGCTTGCTGGTTGGCATATCCCTGTTGGTCTAGTGGTATTGCCTTTACCTTATATTTTATATTTCCTGGTTCTATTCCTCATAAGAGATTTAGTATTGGGTCGGGGAGTGGAGATGGGACGTGGCTGATTTGTTTTACCCTGGATGTGGGGTAGTTGTTGGTGGTGTCTGTTACGGTGGCGGTGTAAATCTCTTTATGTCTTGGTCTATGGATCATCATTCTCGGGCTCTCCTCCCCTCCCCCCTCTTGTTTTAGTTTGTGCTAGGTGGGATTCTGGGTTTGGTAACAGGTCAATGGTGTGGTTGGTTTCCTTAGGTTGTGTGCGGAGGGTAGTTACACCGCCGAGTTAAGAGTTTCAGGGGTCCGAAGCCACTTCTGTGGTTATCTTCGTGGCTCCATTGATCTGGAGGGCAATGGGGGGGTCCTTGGCCTAGAGAGAGAAAAAAAAAAGGATTGCATTTATTTTAAGTTTTGGTGAGTGCTGTTTATCCTACCTTGTTTTCAGTGGTTTTATTAATGAATATTAAATAGGGGGGGGGGGATTCCTCCAGTATGATCTAGTGGTGGGCTTCGGAACTTCTTTGAGGATGGTTGTATTGGTATGTGGCGGCTGGGTCAGTGATTACACTGAATCTTTGGCGGTGTTTTTGTGGGTTGCAATAGTATACCATTGCTATAGGGTCCTTGGTGCAGTTACACTCGCTTCAGAAGGTAGCGTTGGATTTGGTTGTTGAGCTTAGAAAGTATGGGCAGCCTTTGCAGCTAGGGGGCTATACTGGGCCTGTGTTGCTTTGTTGCTGTAAATTATTTGCTGTCGGTTTGGTTTGATTAAGTTCGTGTGTGTAGTGGTATTTTGGTATTTGCTTATTTAATGGGTGTTATGTCTCTTGGGGATTCGTCGATCCCAATGTTTGAGATGTTGGTTGGGGTGATAATTCGAACTCTATTGGCATTTTCTTAGAAGGCTTTTGAGTTAGTACTTGGTGGCCTACGGAGTTGTGGCATATTATTGTACTTTTGGCTCATTTGGGGATCTGAGTGGATTTTAGCTGTTAAGAAGTTTGTGATGTTTATAGCGGGTGTAAGCGTGTGACCTCTTTGGTAAGCTATTCTGCAGCCGGAGTGGGTTGGGAGGAGTGGTCACGGTACCAGCTTCTCTTCTAGGTTGGGGAATGTTAGTGGTGGCCGTTGGGTTTATCTGTTGGTTTTGGTGGGGGTTATAAAGGCCTTGGTTGGTGGCGGTGCTCGACAGGTGTTGAGCTGTGGCGGGGGGTGCTTGCCTATTTATGCTGGTTTGATGCAGAGTTGGGATTGTTGGTACCTCCTGTTTGATTGGCAGGGGAGATTGTAGTTCAATGGGGCGTGCCCTTCTCAGTGAGATGGAGGGGCACGTGTTGTGGCTGGGCAAGCACCCTGGGGTTTTAGGTGAAATCTTTAACTGTTTATTTGGCTATGTAATGTTTATATTATTTATTGTTCAATAAAATAAGCTGCGGCCTTTATAACCCCATTTTTGGTGTCATGTATGGAACGTAGTGCCTAGTATGGGGGTCAAGAGAAACCCTGTATGAAAAAAAAATGGAAGAAAGGGTTTCATGACCCCCATGGAGGACAAGTGGAGGGATTATCCTGATGTCAGGAGGTGTGGCTCCAGGAAGAGAGGGGGAGGTGAAGCGCGGGAAGAAGCAGTCTGGACCAGAACGTGCGAGGAGAAGCTCCCTCCCTTTTATGTGGCTTGGTTTATATGTCGCAGCTTGGGGTATGGCGGGGGGTGCTTGCCTATTTATGCTGGTTTGATGCAGAGTTGGGATTGTTGGTAGCTTCTGTTTGATTGGCAGGGGAGATTGTGGTTCAATGGGGCGTGCCCTTCTCAGTGAGATGGAGGGGCACGTGTTGTGGCTGGGCAAGCACCCTGGGGTTTTAGGTGAAATCTTTAACTGTTTTTTTGGGTATGTAATGTTTATATTATTTATTGTTAAATAAAATAAGCTGCAGCCTTTATAACCCATTTTTGGTGTCATGTGTTTATTTAAGTGGAACATAGTGCATAGTATGGGGGTCAAGCAATGTTTTACTAGCAAAATTATAGTGGCCAGTCGTGTTTACTCTAGTAACAAATTTACATTGACTCCTCCAGATCAGGCAATTAAAATAATTGCAGCAAACAGTGTGTTATTGTATTCAGAACATTTCCACACTTGACTAGTATATACATTTAATCATCTTGCTGCTTGTTGCTTTCTATGTTTTGTTTATGTCATATTCATTCTGTGAATATTCATTGTAATAAAATGATCTAAAAGGAACAGTGTGCTGTAAATTTAATTTCCTGTTAATTTGTTTCTAATTATTCAGAGCATAAAATGTGTGGGCATTTTCCTTTAGGTTAATTTTGTATATTAAATAGCTGGTTTTGTTATTTGAAACCATACCCCATTAAAATGGGCTGAGCATGCAGACCTCCTTATCTTATCACTTTCTATAAACACAACTGCTTCCTTATACCAAACCCCAGTACTTAGGACCTGATATTTAAAAGCTCTTTGCTCAGGTGAGATGATATAAGACATCTCGTCAGCATAGAGAGGTCCCCTAAAAAATGTTGTAAACACAAATTTTAATTTGAAAGATATTGATATCACTATGCAGATTTTGTATGTGAATAAGAGACTTCTACATTACAATATAAGATCTAAAAAAATCCCAAAGATTTTGCTTGATTTCTCTCCATGCCAGCAAGCTTTTGAATATTTGACCCTTTGCGAGAAGAACTGAAAATTAACATTTTATTACTTTTATCTTCAACCCCTCACTGGGAGGGTAATCTCATCTGCTGGCTTGTATACATAGCTTTTCTATAGCTGATACGTAAAGAAAATATAAATATCTAGAATTGCATAATCAACAAATGCGTAATAAAAAGACAATCCCAAAGCACCCCTACATCATGTGATAGCCATCAGCCAAACACAAAATGCATTTATTTATACACTATGAATTTATGCACATGCTCAGTAGGAGCTAGTGGCTCAAAAAGTGTGCATACAAAAATATTGTGCATATTTTGATAATGGAAGTGAATTAGAAAATATGTTTAAAATCGTGTGATCTCTCTCAATCATGAAAGTGTAATTTTGACTTTAGTGTTTCAAGTATTGACATTTTCACTATAGGTGGGGATACCACCATAAAATCACCTATTTCAAATGTCAAAATAAAGGTAAAGGAACAATTTGTAAACCATTTCATAAACTGGATCGTTGGCAACAATTTAAAGGGGGGGGGGTTGTTTTACAGTGCATTGTCTCTTTAAGAAAAGATATGCCAGGACAAATCTTATTCTCTTTTAAAAGTAGATATTAAAAAAATAGTAGCAAAAACATTTGTATATGATCCTACAGACCTACTGGGCCCAAAGTACAGAATGTTTTGTGTAGGTTTTTACACAATGGAGAATGTCTTGCTTTTTTTTGTACTAGAACTACCAGTAAATTAAACACCAATTGTACTATTTTGACATGAGAATGTCAGAGCCTGAAAGAAAATGTTACATTGATAAAGGCTGTTTGCTGCTGCATATGCAACCAAGCCCTAATAAGTAAACAAAGTAACAACGCATTTTTAGCAAATAAACACGTAAATGGACGCTAAAATTATTTATATATATATATATATATATATATATATATATATATATATATATATATATACACACAGGTGGCCCTCGTTTTACAACGGTTCAATTTACACCGTTTTAGAATAACAACCTTTTTTTCCCAGGCATGTGACTACTATTGAAAAGCATTGAGAAGCAGTGCATTTATTAAAATAGCCAGTAAGTGGAGCTGTCCGCTTGTGTTGCAGCAAAGCCAAGCAAGCTGAAATTAATCAGTTTAACCAGACCTGAGCTATCAAGCAGATTTCAAAGAAATAAGATCTTCCTGTCTATAAATCAGTCCAGATTGGAATGCATAGAAATTACTGTTTGCAGAAAAATGCAAGTGAAGTCTGTGTTGTGTGATTATTTTATTATGTTTATAATGCTGTTTAGCAAATGTTTTTGTTCATTTAACTTAGTTTAATTATATATTCTGTGTTGTGTGATTATTTTATTAGGTTTATAATGCTGTTTAGCATTTAAAGTCTTCATTTCAAAGCTTTAAAAATAATGTATTAGGTGTTACTTATGACAATTTTGAGAGGGACCTGGAACTTATCTCCCTCACTTCCCATTAACTTACATTATAAACTGGGTTTCAATTTACAACGGTTTCGATTTACAACCATTCCTTCTAGAACCTAACCCCGGCGTAAACTGAGGGCTACCTGTATTGTATTATATATATATATATATATATATATATATATATATATATATATATATATATATACACAGGTAGCCCTCAGTTTACGCCGGGGTTAGGTTCCACGAGGAATGGTTGTAAATCGAAACCATTGTAAATTGAAACCCAGTTTATAATGTAAGTCAATGGGAAGTGAGGGAGTTAGGTTCCAGGCATCTCTCAAAATTGTCATAAGTAACACCTAATACATTATTTTTAAAGCTTTGAAATGAAGACTTTTTTTACTTGCCTTTTTCTGCAATTAGTTCTTTGCATTGTTAGCATGTTAGATAATATTGGGTCTGCACCTATTCTATGCATTTCAATCTGCAGTGATTAATAAGCAGTTAGGCACCCTCATCTCAAGCTGCTGGACAGGAAGATAATAGGGAAGTGCCTGCTAAATTTTGCTCAATAGATCTGGTCTGATCTGTGTATACAGATCAATTTAAGGCTGTTAAATGGTATAACTTTGCTGCAAAACAAGCGGACAGCTCCACCTACTGGCTATTTTAATTAGAGCATTGCTTTCCAAAAGCTTTTCAATAGCAGTCACATGACTGAAAAAAGGTTGTTATTCTGAAACGGCGCAAATTGAACCAGCGTAAACCGAGGGCCACCTGTATATATATATATATATATATATATATATATATATATATATATATATATAAAATATATATCAGCAGTTATATATATAATATATATATATATATATATATATATATATATATATCAGCAGTTATATATATACTGTACATATATATATATAATATATATATATATGATATATATATAATATAATATATATATATAATATAATATATATATATATATATATATATATATAATATAATATAAATCAGCAGTTATTAAATGCTTTGTGAAATAAATCTGCTTACAAAATCTGTGTTTTTATAATCTGTCATTTTGTTAGCATAAGTTTATTTTTTTCCAGTCTAGGGACATAACCATTGAAAAGCCCTCTGAATATGTTTTCCTTGTCCCCTTTGCTTTAGCCAATTAGGAACACATGCACTTAATAAAACAATCACTGTGCAATGTTGCAGGGTCAAATTTCTGAATCTTGTAGAATGTCCTCCAGCCTCTCTGGGGAGCGGAAATTCAATAAATATATTATAACCACTAAGTTTGGGAATAGAAATACATTTATGGGCACATACTTAAAGGGACATACAACATTTTGGGATGTTAATATAAAATGATAAATAGTATCTATAAAAAAGTCTGCATTACACTTTCATTATTTATTTTGTCCCCTTTTCTTGAAATTCCATTCTGAAATTCTGAGCTTTTCAGTTCCTGTAAAAAATGGAAGTGCAGAACACTGTTCCACACAGTCATTGGCTGCACACTCTAGTGACCAATTTATGACTATCCCTAATTGGCCACAGCAGAGAAGGTAACCTAAGTTACAACATGGCAGCTCCCATTGTTTTATTGACAATATTTAAACAACTTAAGAAACTTTAAAACATACATAACATGTTATTCACAGACTAATCTTTTTTTTTAATGCATCATTCTTTTTAGCATTTATTTAGTGTTTAATTTCCCTTTAACCCCAAAAGTGGGAAATCAATACAACTTGAAAATGTACTCCTAACCAACATTCAGGATCACAAAAAAACAATAGAAAAGAAAATGTTATAATTAAGATGACTACATATGGTTAAAAACAAATAATAATCCAAAGGACTAGGATGTAAAGACAAATGCAAATGCAAAACCTATATTACAATTTATGCAGAGTTACTGGGCCAGGTTACAAGTGGCACACTATTTAGCCCTTTCGCTCATGCGCAAACACCGCTAGAAGTAAATGTGCATTACAAGTTGAAAGTAAATTTGCGAGCAAGCGAAACCAGATGCACGCTAACTTCAGGACTTCGGATATCAGGATGACGCTTACGCCTTTGCCATATAGACTTCAAAAAAGCATGTTATGAAAAAAACCTAAAATGTATCGCTCGCGTGCTAATATTACAGGGTTAGAAATCTTTTCTTTTTTAAAGCTTTAACAATTACACCATTCATTAGTTTAAGTATTAGAGAATTAAATGCACTTACTAATTTTTCAAAACTAAGATGGCATATATTAAATAATTCTATTTTAATTTTGGTAGGAAATGGCACCAACGACCGCCCCAAAATAAAGGATGGACTCACTCTGCTCATTATTCATGCAGTTGCATCAGCCAATAGCATGGCAGCACAAATAGCACAATTTTTAGATGCAAACAGCAAACATGCATGTAAACAATATAGCCACATAAATTAAAGGTGCAATGGAGTCTGGAGACTCTAGGAGCAAACAGAAAAGCCCATTACAGGTGACAGTGATAATTGTAAAGGGAACTCTTGTTACTTACACCGTAACTTAGTGCTCCGATATCAACCACAAAGTTGGAATGGTTCCAGCACTGCCCTTCGTTCTCGTAGGTTGCTGTTTAGTAAATCACTTGTACTACTTGTACTGATCAAAATACTTTTTCTGTGAAGGCAGCAAAATCTGACATACAATGTGTTCTGTCAGATTTTTTAACCCATCAGTTGTGCGCTTAGGAATGCAGTCGCAGATTTCGACAGAACACCTGACAATCAGTTTTGCCCATGCGTGGGTTCAGGACAAGGCATACTGTGCATTTCTGGCCTGCCATTATTGTTCTACCTAGGTAGAACACTCCAATTTGATATGCATAATGAGTATCCGGAGGGGTTTGGCAGAAAACAACATTTCTATGTAAATTTATAGGTAAACCAAAATAAATTGCTTAACGATGTTATTTGTAAACTATAAGTATAGTTTGAGATGTTTTTAAATCGGAAAAGTTTTTTGGGGGTTTCCTATCCCTTTATTATTTCACATTCATTGTTCTTCACATAGAAGAAAATATTCTTTTTATTTTAAAATATATTTTTATATACATTTCTACTATGTGAAGAACACTGGAATGTAAAATATTTACAGTATATACACAGTAAAGTAGGCGTTTCCATTAAATACCTTGTCATATTCCATATACCTTTTAACCCTTTAATACATTTTGTATTAATAGTTATATGAATATTTTATTGGATAGTGTATATATCAGTGTAACACTTTATTTAAATGTATTTATGTTGTGTTTGGTGCACACTTTATTTAACACTTTGCCTATATGCGAGATCTTCAGTCGCCCTAAGGAACAGTTTACTGCAAAATTGGATTCCCCTTAATGTGTTTCCAATTACTTGTTATTCCAGCTGAATAATATAAATTGTGTTGGAATTTGTTTTTCTAGCTTTATTTTTGTATATGAACTAGGAGGTTTTGCTCTTTGAAACCAAAACCCATTAAAATGATCTGTGCTTGCAGGGAGATCAATTATCCTTACCTTATCAATCTTTATACAAACACAAAAGTCTCCTTGTCTTATATTTGTCAGTAAACCTAGAGAGAGCATTTAAAAATGTTAGCATTTATATATTCTGCCCCCTACTGGGAGTGTAATTTATTCTGCTTGTTATGTTTGTATAGATTTTCCACAGCCAATAATTAAAGGAACATAAAACCCAAATTTTAACTTTCATGGTTCAGATAGATCATACACTTCTTCTTTTAAACAAATTTCCAATTATTTATTTTATCAAATTTGTTTAATTTTCTTGATATCCTTTGCTGAAGGAGCAGCAATGCACTACTGGCAACTAACTGAAGCCATCAGGTGAGCCAATAGCAAGAGGGACATAATTGCAGCTAGCTCCCAGTAGTGCATTGCTGCTTTGTAGTCTAAGTATGTATGCTTTTCAACAAAGGATACCAAGAGAATGAAGCAAATTAGATAATAGAAGTAAAATGGAAAGTTGTTTAAAATCACATTTTCTATCTGAATGATGAAAGAAAAAGTTTGTGTTTAATATCCCTTTCTAAGTATTCACAAAAGGCAAAAACGACCATTTCAAACACCAAAACAAAGATAAAGAAGTTATTTGTAATCAATTTAATACAGCCTAGAAGGTAGATCTTTGGGAATCCATTAAAGGGGAGAAAATTGTACAGTACACGGTCCCTTTAACACTGGAGAGATCTTGTGCAATCCTAAATTTTGCCAAGCGATGCTGCATTGTAAGTGCTGATTGCAGGTGATCAAGTTCTCTACTTGAGAACTTGAGCGTCTGCAGCTTGATAAATTTGATACTGTCCTTTTGTTAACAAAATGTAAATTGTTTTGTAGTACAGGGACATACCCTTAGAAAAGTATATGGTGGATTATAGCTCTTCCTACCTTAAAGGGTCAGCAAACACTTCAATTTCAAGACATTTATGTTGTGTTGTTATAGAATGACATATCTGCAAAGTCTTAAAAGGATAGAAAGGTCAAAAATAAAATGTGCATGGGTGGGTCAATTTGAAATATAAGCCTTTTTGTAATATACTTTCATCAGAAAAAAAGTTTCTAGTAAAGGTTATTACTGTCTTTCTGCTGCATATGCACATATCCTGTGAGGGCACCAGTATTCAAACACCATGCTTGCTGGAGCATGGGCCTTCACAGGATATGTGCATATGCCACTTAAAAGCAGTAATAACTTTTACTAGAAGCATTTTTGCTAATGAAAGTACATTGCAAAAATGTTTTTATTTTAAATTGAAATGCACCCATGCGCATTTCTTTTTTTGACCTTTCAATCCCTTTAATGTTTTTAAAACACCTTAACATTCTTTTTACTGTAGTTATTTATCAATAGCCAAACTCCACCCATCATTTGCCTCGTTTGGAGGTGCCAATCAGGGATTTAGCTGGCAGACAACAAGGCTAGACCTGATGTTCTGACGGATTCTGTGACCCCTTGGAATGTGCGACCACAAGCTCTGTGCATGCGCACAGTTTTTTTCTGACAAATTTATTTTTCTCTAATTTTCCGGCCCCCTGTATCATGTGACAGACATCAGTTAATCACAGGCTAATATATTTATACCCTGTGAGCTTTTGCACATGCTCAGTAGTATTTTGTTCCCCAGAAAGCGTAAATATAAAAAGACTGTGCAAAATTTGATAATGGAATTAAATTGGAAAGTGTCTTAAAACTGCATACTCTATCTTAAATCATAAAAGTTGATTTTGACTTGAGTGTTAAGCCGTTTTCACTAGCATTTTTTTTAATAATACATAGGCAAGTGCAGTTTACAAAAAATTATATGTATTTTTATCTTATAGTGGACAGAAGCAACAGACCAGGCACAAAGTATCTAGCAGTGACAGCAGTATAAGTGGTTGGAAAAATTATATAGACGCACGCATGCGCACTTTGTGGTTGCAAACTTCCATGGCCGCTGTTCTGTCGGATTTTGCCACCGGTGACGTATGCTGATGGGCGGTGTTGTGTTGGATTTTGCAACCTCTTCTTGATGCATAATTATGTCCGGAATGCGATGACGTAACTGCGCGCATGGTCACACATTCCAACGGGTCGCAGAATCTGACAGAACACTGGCTATATTGTCAGTAGGGGTCATTGTTTAGCAGTTATCTCATAAAGCCAATTAGGGATAGATATTTATCAGTTAGCCTTGAGAGGTCAGCAGGGTGAAGTTTAAAGTGATGGTAAATCCTAGCGTTTGTGAAGCACTAGAACTTATCATTTGAACAAATAAAGGGGACTGTCATTGATGAAGTATAAAATACTTTATGATGAAAGCTCCTTTATTTGTTCCAAGCGATTGCTGCATTGAGCTGCTCAGGCAGCCCACGGCAGAACGCTGTTTTGCTTGAGAGGCAATGTTTTTACCGCTTAGCCAATAGTTGTGCAGGGAAATACGTGACACTGGATTGCCCGCATGGCTGTTTGCCGTGTCTTTTGGTTTTCGAACATGAGGTGTCTATTTTGTTGTTGATATTTATCCAATAACTTGTGGTTGGTTGGATTGTGATCGCGTATAATCGATTTTCTGGTATCGGATCCCAATCGCTTTTTCCCAATAGAGAAATGGTGCTATCATTTAAAAAACAGGATAAGAAATATTGAAATGTACCCTCTAGTTAAATGCAAGCAATAGTAAAATTAAAAAAAAATGCTCCAATACATTTTCTTTTTGCATTTTTGTGTCCCTTTAACGTCCCCTTTAATTCCCAAAATTAGAAATATTCCATTCTGAATTGATGAAAAGGAATATGAACCAACTTGTTTTCTAATTGCTTTAGTTAGGAAACTATATTTTGAAATATATTTCTTACAGAGATAGCATCAGCACATACAGTATGTTAGAAACCAAAACAATTCCCTCTTCAAATGGCTGGATTATGATATCTGACAGCTGGTAAACACGAAGAAACTAATCATTAAACTATATTGTTTTATACAGCTTGGAATTTTTATTATGTGATTATTATCAAGGACTATTATTTTTTACAATTTTTTTTTTAGTTTGTTTAGACTGTTTCCCTTTTTTCACTGTTTTGCTTTCACTGTTTACGTTGGTAAAGAGACTGGAGAGCGAGATTTCTGAAGATCCTGAAATGTACAGGATGTAATATACTGTTGACAGCTAAACTCTCCGCTTTAAAGCTAAATCAACCACAAAACTTCAAGTGGCTGCACTTTACCGATAGAGAATTTCATGCTCAAAAAACGTGAAAAAGCCTTTGTTTAAGTCAGTGTTTTTTTGTGTGTGTTCTGGCTTCTATCTGTCTGTCTTACACGAAGCAGTTCAGTAGCAGAGCAGGTGTTCTCAGATAATAATCTGCACTTGCTCTGTGAACTCTGCACCCGTCTTTGTGCACAAATAACTCTCGGTCACAATGTTTGAGCTATAAAATATACAGCAGACAGAGTGCGTAGACCAAACATTAGCTGCTCTTATCACCTAAGCTAGGTTTCGTGAAGTTTTGACAAGCCACACCCTAAATTAATCCCAACAGGAATGATATTTTTAGCCTTAGGTTCAAAGCTTTGCAAAGCTTTAATCATCATCTGTTACCACTTTTTTGAATGCAAATAACTTTTCCTATTTATTTATTTCTGTCTATCTCTTTCTGTAGCTCTATCTATCTATCTATCTATCTATCTGTCTCCATATCTATCTGTATGTCTCTCTATCTGTCTGTCTATCTGTCTGTCTCTCCATCTGTCTGTCTCTCCATCTGTCTGTCTCTCCATCTGTCTGTCTCTCCATCTGTCTGTCTCTCCATCTATCTGTCTCTCAATCTATCTATCTAGCGCTATTTATCATCAATATATCTATATATCTATATCTCTATCTATCTCTATCTGTCTCTCCATCTGTCTGTCTATCTATATATCTATATCTATCTACAGTATCTATCTGTCTCTCTCTCCATCTATATTTATCTATCTATCATCAATCTATCTATATCTATACATCTATCTACCTGTCATCTATCTATCTTTCTGTCTCTCCATATCTATCTATCTATCTATCTATCATCAATCTATCTATATATCTATATATCTATCTATTTATCTCTATCTTTCTGTCTGTCTCTCCATCTATCTGTCTATATCGATCAACCTGTCTCTACTTAAATGGATATTATCAGCAACATTAGTAATCAAACCTATTTTGGTGAGGCACTAGGAGAGTGCAATAAGTTCTAAAAAAAAAGACCAAGGCATCCACATAAATGAGACAAAGAACATATCTTGGAATGGACATCACTCAACCAATCAGGCTGAGGGGCCTAATGCTCTAGTGGTAACAACATAAAAAAAACATTCATCTAGTCAGAATATTAAAGGGACGCAAAACTCAAGCATTTGCTTTCATAATTTATACAGTGTAACATTAATTTATTTATCAATTTTACTATTGTTTATTTGGTATCCTTTGTTGAAAAGCAGGTAGCTAGGCTCAGGAACATGTGCTGGGGCCCTATATGACAGTTTTGCAAGGATGTTTTTAACAATGTTATACATTTGCAAGAGCACTAGATGACAACACAAAATTTTGCCCTACAGTGATAAGTACATATACTACACGCTACCTAGCTTGGTATACTCTTCAATAAAGAATACCACAAAAATAAAGAAGATGTATGCTCTATGTGAATCAAGAAAAAAATGTGGTCCCTTTAAGTACAATATCATGGGGGTGGGTATCCCCCCTCTTTTTCCTAGCAATACATAGAAGCAAATTAGACCCCTCATTTAAATGAAAGAATCCCACTCTATAAAGTAAATTGTTCTGCTGCCTATAAAATAATAAACACTTGCAAATTCTAAACAGAATTGGTTCTATTTTGGGGTATCTGGTAACTCTGTAAAAGCCCCTATCTCTGCCTAACCATATAAATATAAGAGCTCTGATTGGAAGAGTCCCCCTCACACCCCATGTTCCCTCATTTAATCATCATAGTAATCACCCACAGTAACTACAATCAACATTTTGGGGCTGATTTATGTAACTGCGAATCCGCGGAAACATAAGTTAAGAAGCAGCGGTCTTAAGACCGCTGCTCCTTAATTCATTTACCACCTCTGAGGCGGCGGAGAGAAATCACCCCGATCAGATACGATTGGGATAATTGACAACCCCTGCTACCGGTCAATCTGCATGGGGCGGCATTGCACAAGCATTTCACACGAAATGCTTGTGCAATGATAAATGCAGACAGCATATGCCGATCATATACGGATCATGTTCACCCGCATCTTCATAAATCGGCCCCTTTGTCTCTGAGAAAATACAAAATAATATTTTCTTATAAATGCAAAAAGATTTGTGAGTGTAAAAGTATGTGACATTTTATCTACTATCTATATAGGATGTATAATAATAAAGAAATTGGTGTGAATAGAAAATAAGAGAGTTTGGAGTTTCAGGTTAGTGAACCTTCCTGAATGACTCAAAATATAACTTCATCAATGCAACCTACATTTTTGAATGATCAGCACAGAATAGCAAATACTGAGATAATCTGACCAATTAAATGTCCACAAGCAATTCCAACCAATCAGAACCTAAAAAGTAATGCACATTCTCAAATGTAGGTTGTTAAATGTACTAAGCAGCGTACGCTGCTCATTCCGCGCGAGCCTTCCAGCTTGCTGGAATCAGCGGTTAAGAAGCAGCTGTCATAAGACCGCTGCTCCTTAACCCGACCGCCACCTCTGAGGTGGCGGACTGCAATCATCCCGATCAGATACGATCGGGATTATTGACACCCCCTGCTAGCTGGGGCGATTGGCCGCGAATGTGCCGGGGGCGGCATTGCATAAGTATTTCACAAGAAATGCTTGTGCAATGATAAATGCCAACAGCGTATGCTACAGTGAATTATGTTCGCCCGCCATATAATAAATCAGCCCCCTAGGGGTCAATTTATCAAGCTCCATACAGAGCTTGATGCCCAGTGTTTCCGGCGAGCCTTTAGGCTTGCTGAAAACAGAAGTTATGAAGTCTAAAGACCGCTGCTCCATAACCTGTCCGCCTGCTCTGAGGACAGAAATCAACCCGATCGAATACGATCAGGTTGATTGACACCCCCTGCTAGCGGCAAATCTGCAGGGGGCGGCATTGCACCTGCAGTTCACAAGAACTGCTGGTGCAATGATAAATGCAGACAGCGTATACTGTCGGCATTTATCGACGTTCGGCGGACATGATACGTTACATTGTATCATGTCCCTCCGCACTTTAGTAAATATACCCCCTAGCCTCAACTTTAAATGAGCAGTAAATTATTTTATGACAAATTTCAGTTATGTCTATTTCCACTCCCCCTATATCATGTGACACTTCTTGCACATGCTCAGTAGGAGCTGGGGACTCAAAAAGTGTAAATATAAAAGGACTGTGCACATTTTGTTAATGGAAGTAAATTGGAAAATTGTTTAAAATTGCATGTTCTATCTGAATCATGAACCTTTAAATTTGACTTGAGTGTCCCTTTAAATACACATCATGAATGGAAACAAATAATAAATCCTCACAACAGATTGAGCAAAGTTTGTGGGCACAAGTCCAGCAAGTTCTATAGAATAGATAAGGCCTTCTTATACAACAAATACATACTCTCGACAATATAGCAATAAATATATTTCATTACGTGACACACAAGAGCATAATAATACATTCCATAGGTTTATGATTCTGTAATGAATATGAATATATATTCCCTATCTAAAATAGAAATGTCATGTTTACATTAGGGATGTCCTGTTTTTAATTTGACCTAACTTGATGACTGTGTAAAATTGGTTTGCTATTTACAATTAGATTGTATTACAAATGGTCTTTTAGTGCAAGTTTAAATATGTTCACAAACTGATGTATGCAGACAGAAACTATAGATCTATCTTGTCACATTTTATTCATAGACCTATACACTGTGTCATTTATATGAAAGGGCAGCAGATAAACATGGTAAAATATGTTTTACATGAAAAAAATGAAAGGGACAGGAAACACCAAAATTTTCTTTCATGATTTGGATATAACATACAGTTTTAAACAACTTTCCAATTTATTTCTATTATCAAATTTGCTTCACTACTGGCAGCTAGATGTACACATCTAGTTAGCCAATCACAAGAGACAAATGTGTGCAGGCACCAATCAGCAGCTAGCTCCCACTAGTGTAGCATATGTGAGTATTTTTTTAACAAGGGATACCAAGAGAACGAAGCACATTTGAACATAGAAGTTAATTTAAAAGTGTCTTAAAATTACATGCTCTATCTGAATCATGCAAGTTTAATTTTGACTTTCCTACCCCTTTAAGAATATTTGTATAAATATAGTGTGAAGAAACAGGAAGTCCATGTTTGTGTATCTAGGTTTATATTGCTTTCTAGCAGATTTGGACAACTTCCAGAGAAAAGTTGGTTTGTTCAGCATAGGAAGTTTTTTTTTTTTTCTAGAACACAAATATAACTATAAATAGTCTCTTTTAGATGGGACAGAGAACATTTTTATTAGAATGTCCCTTTAAGAAAAGCATGTCAATATTAAGTAAACACAAGTACCAGAGAAGCAAAAATTCCAACTTAATCAAGGCGTGTGCTCTTATCTTCTTGACGAGCTATTTCCACTGGCAACACAGTTTTCAAATTCAGAGGCACATCTTACTGCATTAGAAAATAGTTTTCTAATGACTTTGCATCATGTTAAAGGAACAAGGTACTCAAGTATACCGCTGATAATTTAAATATGATAACGAGACACCATTTTAGTCTTTCCTTTTCTACCACCCCCACTGGGAGGTCGGTTTCTTTCTATTCTGTAGCCAATAATGAATCAAAAATGTCAGTATAGGTGGTGGTTTCAGCAGCAAAACTGGACATTTCAAATGACAAATTAAAGTTAATTGAGCTGTTTGTAGACAATGTAATACACTTTAGAAAGCAACATAGAACATTACTTTCCTTTAAACTAGACAGATATTAATCTTTGAAAATCCTTTAAAAAACCTTGATTCAGTTCTACAGAAACATTACACATCGTGTTTTTTTGTTATAAACTCTATAACATTTTGTTGGCTTTTAATATCATGCTAAGTTCACATTTTTAACAAATACAATTATTTATCAGTTTTCTTAACAATTGTATCTATCAAAAATGCTCACAAATAAAATATCATAAAAACATCTGAGTGTTTATTATTGCAATAATCAGTTATTGCCATTTTAAGCTTATACCTACACATAATAAGAAATTTTAAGAAACTATAACAACCTTCAAGCCAGCAAATAATGCAGTTATCTGCAAAAAAGATACATTTTTGATTAACTAATTTCCCATTGACTGCTTAGTTTTTGCTTTTTAGTAGGTTTCAGACAACCTTCTTTTTAAAAAAAATGTAGCCGTTGTCACTTATTCAAAGTGTGAGTGCCTTATTGAAGACGATATACAGTATTACATATCAGCAGTTAAGTGTTAAATTGCTACAACATAGCAGCTTTAAAAGTATCACAATGCAGAGTTTTGCAAAACAGTAATAAAGCCTGGTAAGTATGCTTATCGTATCTCCCTTGATTGTAACTAATTACATCTAGTTTGTATACTGCTCTAAGCAATCACTGTCTGGAATGTAGCAAGTCAGGCAAACTGCAGCATTTTGCACATAGGTTACATAATTTAAAGTAGGTTACATAATTTAAAGTGATGGTAAACTTTTCCCTTTGTATAAACAGTTCTGAAATGTTAGCAATATATTAGATAGAGTATAATTCATCAAGTTGTAATGAAGATAACCCTTTAGCTTACTATTTTAATGTAGAATTTGAACTGTTCTCCAATTGGCGCTCTAGCCATATGGCACTCATACAATTTTCTTTGTAGCTAGAGCACTGATTGGAGAACAGTTCAAACCGTTAGCTCACAGAGTATTTGAATTTCAGTACTACTTTAAAAAGTAAGTTAAAGCGTATCTTCATTACATTTTTGATCTGTTTATACAAAGGGGGAAGTATATTAACATCACTTTAATCTTCAGTCTCTCTAGAGAGTGTGAAATAAGTTGTATTTTCTGAGGTATTTTGCAGAAAAGTGAGCCAAATGATAAATACATATTGCATTTGTTTTATTTATATTAACTAATTAAAGGGACATTGTACTGTAAAATAGTTTTTACCTTAATGTGCTTTCAATGAGGAGCTACAGAGTATACAATGTATGGGAAATCACTTCTTTAGATTTGTTTTTGAATATGACATAGCTGTTTTCTCTTGTAAGATGTATTGAGTCCACAGATTCATCCATACTTGTGGGATATTCTCCTTCCTTACATGAAGTGGCAAAGAGAGCACCCACAGCAGAGCTGTCTATATAGCTCCTCCCTTAGCTCCACCCCCAGTCATTCTCTTTGCCTACTCTAAGTACTAGGAAGGGTAAAGTGAGTGTGGTGACAAAAATGTTAGTTTTTATTTTCTCAAGCAAAAGTTTGTTATTTTAAATGGTACCGGTGTGTACTATTCACTCTCTGGCAGAAAAGGGATGAAAATTTCTGCAAGGAGGATGATGATCTTAGCACTTTGTAGCTAAGATCTACTGCTGTTCTCACAAGGGCTGAAGAGTACAAGAAAACTTCAGTTTTGGGGAACGGTTTGCATGCTAAGCTGCATTGAGGTATGTTCAGTCTTTTTTTTTCTAGACAGACTGTGATAATTCTAGAAAAGGCTGGCAATATCCCCATGAGGGAAGAGTAAGCTGTATTCAGACACTTAGTAGGAATCCCAGCTTGCATAAAGGGCTCATTAGTTACTGGTGACACTGATAGGGAAAAACGTTTTTTTATTGCAAACATAACGTTTTTTGAGGGACTTTAAGGGGTCATTGTGGCTTGTTTAAGGGTTATTAACCCACATGGCTAGTTTAAAAACACTCTGGTGTGTTTCTTTTAGGCGTCATAACATCGAGTGAGATGGGAGGGGCCTATTTTCACGCCTCAGTTGCGCAGTTTCTTTTACTCAGAGACATCAAGCTGCTTCTCCAGAGTGTCCTGCTGTGTTTGAGGGCTTAAAAGAAGTTTTTTTCCTCCACAAATCTTTCCTAAAGGGCAGGTAGGCGCCACAGCAGAGCTGTGGCAAGGTGCTGAACATTTTTTACCGGTTTTTGATGTTTTGTCAATCCGGTTTTTACATTAAGGGGTTCATCGTTTATTTGCCTAGCTGTGCAGGCCTCAGCTAGCTGCGGCCAAATTCATCAGATTTCAGTCAGACAACATCACGACTGTAGCTTATATGAATCATCAAGGAGGAACACGGAGTTCTCTAGCGATGAAATAATCCGATGGGCAGAGGATCACTCTTGCCATCTCTCAGCAATCCATATCCCAGGGGTAGAGAACTGGGAGGCGGATTTCCTAAGTCGTCAGACTTTTCATCCGGGGGAGTGGGAGCTCCATCCGGAGGTATTTGCCAGGCTGACTCAGCTATGGGGCACACCAGAATTGGATCTGATGGCATCCCGTCAGAATGCCAAACTTCCTTGTTACGGGTCCAGGTCCCGGGATCCCCAGGCGGTACTGATAGATGCTCTAGCAGTGCCCTGGTCCTTCAATCTGGCCTATGTATTTCCACCGTTTCCTCTCCTCCCACGTCTGGTTGCCAGAATCAAGCAGGAGAGAGCTTCAGTGATTCTGATAGCACCTGCGTGGCCACGCAGGACTTGGTATGTAGACCTAGTGGACATGTCATCTGTTCCACCGTGGACTCTGCCAATGAGGCAGGACCTTCTAATCCAAGGTCCATTCAAACATCCAAATCTAATTTCTCTGCGTCTGACTGCTTGGAGATTGAACGCCTGATTCTATCAATGCGTGGTTTCTCTTAGTCGGTCATTGATACCCTGATTCAAGCTAGAAAGCCTGTCACCTGGAAAATCTATCATAAGATTTGACGCAAATATCTTTATTGGAGTGAATCCAAGGGTTACTCATGGAGTAAGATTAGGATTCCTAGAATATTGTCTTTTCTCCAAGAAGGATTGGAGAAGGGATTATCAGCTAGTTCCTTAAAAGGACAAATATCTGCTTTGTCTATTCTTTTACACAAACGTCTGGCAGATGTCCCAGATGTTCAAGCATTTAGTCAGGCCTTAGTCAGGATCAAGCCTGTATTTAAACCTGTTGCTCCGCCATGGAGCCTAAACTTAGTTCTTAAAGTTCTTCAAGGGGTTCCGTTTGAACCTATGCATTCCATAGATATTAAGCTTCTATCTTGGAAAGTTTTGTTTTTAGTAGCTATCTCTTCGGCTCGAAGAGTTTCTGAGTTATCTGCTTTACAGTGTGACTCACCTTACCTTGTTTTCCATGCAGATAAGGGGGTTTTGCGTACCAAACCTGGATTCCTTCCTAAAGTTGTTTCTAATAGGAATATCAATCAGGAAATTGTTGTTCCTTCACTGTGTCCTAATCCTTCATCAGAGAAGGAACGACTGTTGCACAATCTTGATGTGGTTCGTGCTTTAAAGTTCTACTTACAAGCAACTAAAGATTTCCGTCAAACATCTTCATTGTTTGTTGTTTATTCTGGTAAACGGAGAGGTCAAAAGGCTACGGCTACCTCTCTTTCTTTTTGGCTGAAAAGCATCATCCGTTTGGGTTATGAGACTGCTGGCCAGCAGCCTCCTGAAAGAATTACTGCTCATTCTACTAGAGCAGTGGCTTCCACATGGGCTTTTAAAAATGAGGCTTCTGTTGAACAGATTTGTAAGTCGGCGACTTGGTCTTCGCTTCATACTTTTTCCAAATTTTCCAAATTCGATACTTTTGCTTCTTCGGAGGCTATTTTTGGGAGAAAGGTTCTACAAGTAGTGGTTCCTTCCGTTTAAGGTACCTGTCTTGTCCCTCCCTTCATCCGTGTCCTAAAGCTTTGGTATTGGTATCCCACAAGTATGGATGAATCCGTGGACTCGATACATCTTACAAGAGAAAACATAATTTATGCTTACCTGATAAATTTATTTCTCTTGGGATGTATCGAGTCCATGGCCCGCCCTGTTTATTTAAGCAGGCAGTATATTTTTATTTAAAAAACTTCAGTCACCTCTGCACCCTATAGTTTCTCCTTTTTCTTCCTAGCCTTCGGGCGAATGACTGGGGGTTGGAGCTACGTGAGGAGCTATATAGACAGCTTTGCTGTGGGTGCTCTCTTTGCCACTTCCTGTAAGGAAGGAGAATATCCCACAAGTATGGATGAATCCATGGACTCGATACATCACCAGCAGTGGCGGTTCTAGACAAATTTTACTGGGGGGGCCAAGGTGGGGCCAATGTTTAATCAGGGGGGCACATTAAAAAACGGAAACAAATGATATACATATTATCATTTGTGTGTGTATGTGTGTGTATATATATATATATATATATATATATACATACATACATACACACACACACACATA
The DNA here is from genome assembly GCF_027579735.1 of Bombina bombina. NCBI lineage: Eukaryota > Metazoa > Chordata > Amphibia > Anura > Bombinatoridae > Bombina > Bombina bombina. The sequence continues at coordinate 938,523,538 of NC_069500.1, forward strand.
TATACACACACATCCATTCACATCCATTCACATATACACACACATATATACTGTGTGTATATATATATATATATATACACACACACATATATATATATATATATACATATATATATATATATATATATATACACACACACATATATACATACACACACACCATACATATACATATATATATATATATATATATATATATACATATATATATATATATATATATATATATATATACATACACACATACACACACACACAGCCATACGCATATATAAACACATACATACACACACATATATACACACGTACATACACATATATATATATATTATCGAGAAATAGATACGGGAGAGAAGCAAATGCTATATATATAGGCTAGTGTACAAGGTTACCTCAAATCGGTCCTTGTTTAATTTATAAATACTTATGGTGCAGGCCCTTATATAGTATTATAATGTGTAATATAACAAGAGAACTCATCCTGGAAAATAACCAGGTTGAAAAAAAGACAGGGAAACAGCACTCTTTTGAAAATAATCAATATTTTACTAGCACAATTTGTATACATAAGTAGTAGAGGAGATGGCATTCGGGAGTCCTGCCTCCACCCTTGCACCGCAAGGATAGGCAAAATACACTGTGTGTGAAGTACAAAATCAGTTTGCAACAGTAATATTCATCAAAAGGAAACAAATACTATGGGACCTTTCGAGTCCAATAGACAGAACCTGACCGGTCAGGGGATGTGCGGAGCAAGTTGCCAAATATAAAAATACAGCACAATACAAAGCTGACTTTAAGTAAAGCCTGTCACACTTCCTACACCCGGCTGCACACAGCACCTCTGTGAAGAGGTAGTTGCTGGGCAGGTAAAAGCGTAATAAGGGATCTAAGAAAGTGATGACAGCTTTATTACAAGCGGGATATGCTAGTCAAACATACCTTGCAATCTGTACATTGAAGAAATTATATTCAGAGGGGAAGCGTATACCAGAGATCAACTACACCCTGCTGCATCCGACACCTCACTCAGGAGGTATAGCAGTCGGGCAGGTAGAGTAATGGGATCTAAGTGATCAAGTGGAGACACGCCCTCAGGATATGTACAAAAGTAGATAAACAAGACATTTCAATCTTCATGTATAGATAACATGTTTTGCAGACAAGGTATTAATAAGCACATTTAAGCAGATAGCGTTATAGCATGCTATGCAGGAAAGCAGATGAATGTGTTAGTATTAAGCATGTGTCTGTCCATTTGTTATTCGATAAACTGTGATCCTAGTAAGTTCCTAGAGAAAGCTGCGCCCCCTCTCGACAGAGTGGCGTTTGCCAAGTGCGAAATTCATGCACATAAGCCAGAGCTGATTAATGCAGTTAGCGGCAAGGAATCTAGTAACAATATGGAACCATACGACCTGATAGCTTCAGTGACAAATCGGCCGTGCCGAATAGCTGTGAGTCAATGACCATGGAAGCCAAAAGATGCCGAGTATAGATCCTGACTTTGCTTTAAATGTGCCTGGTAGAAAACCGCAGAACTTGTTTGCAGATTCTTTGCTTTGAGATCCTCATACACACATCACGTGATCCGGTCGGCTGGACCTATGCCGACGCGCGTTTCACCCGTGCGTCCAAATTGCTTAACGGGCTTCGTCAGGGCGTGATATCCAGGGTGCACCTGTCACCCTATTTATACGCAGTGTCGTTATGCGCCTCTACTGACGGGTGAAAATATTGCAGGTATATACAAAGTATCAACAATTGGAAAAAAGACACAAAGTGTCGATATTCAAACAAAAAATATTAAAAGGACATATCCTACTTTACATTGCATATTTTAAGAAATGTAAAAAAGAAAAATATAAATATATTAATGTTGCAAACATCTATTGATTTATGATTAACAGAATTTAGCTAACTGTAATACAAGACGCAAGAGAATGTATCCAATTATAAAAAGCAGGCCATATCCAATTTATCATTGAGGCCTGCAGGAAGCTGTGTACCCAAAACTGAGATCCACCTGCATTCCTTTTGGAGGAGAATTCTGTCGTTATCCCCCCCTCTATTGTTGGTTATACCCCTATCTATACCGATAAAGGAGAGAGAGTCAGGATTACTGTCATGCATGTGTTCGTAATGTTTAGCAACATTACTTTTCTGGTTCTTATATTTCACATCGTCCCGGTGCTCTGTTATCCGGTCTTTTATGGCCCTTCTCGTTTTTCCCACGTAATAACGCGGACAGCTACATGAAAGAAGGTAGATAACCCCTTCCGTATTGCAGTTCACAAAGTGTTTAAGAGTATATGTTTTTCCTGTGTGTGTTGCAAATTGTTTGGTTTTAACCATATACTTGCATGCAACACATTTACCACAGGGGTGGTTGCCATAGGATCTGTGTTTGGACAGCCAATTCTGTTGTTTAGGAGTCGACAAATATTGGCTCCTCACC